>NC_092079.1:12352374-12444874 GCF_039877785.1 Chaetodon trifascialis | reverse complement strand
CTGTCTGTCTGTCTGTCTGTCTGTCTGTCTGCCTGCCTGCCTGCCTGCCTGCCTGCCTGCCTGCCTGCCTGCCTGCCTGCCTGTCTGTCTGTCTGTCTGTCTGTCTGCCTGCCTGCCTGCCTGCCTGCCTGCCTGCCTGCCTGCCTGCCTGTCTGTCTGTCTGTCTGTCTGTCTGCCTGCCTGCCTGCCTGCCTGCCTGCCTGCCTGTCTGTCTGTCTGTCTGTCTGTCTGTCTGCCTGCCTGTCCGTCTCTCTGCAGCATCAGTGGTTCCTTTTGGTTTGTCAGTCAGCCAACCCACAATTGAAGCCACATGCTGGCGGTTTGGAGTTTAGTTTACAGTTTGAAACCCTCCCTCTGCTACTATAATGTACAACTGCTCGACCAACGGCCAGCGGTTTTAACACATGAGGCCACAGACGCACTCAACCACATCAGATCTTGTATTTTGGGGCCTGACATACCAAAGATATTTGAATAATCTTAGATTTGACCCACACATCAGGCCGGGAAAGTTACAGATTTAAGCCACAAAGAGCTTATTAGTTCCCTTGATTTTAGAAGCTGTGGTGCAGTTGGTAATAAAGCTTGAATGTCTGATCTTTTAGTTATAGAGGCGTTATCCAGGCAGCAGTTTTTAAAGCGAGGCTTTGCTAAAGGACTTGTGCTTTCGGTGCGGCCCAGGTCGGCTCTGCACCAAAAGGCTGGGCCACAGCAGCAGCTATATGAGATGAGGTGAAGCGGCCTTTTGAGGCAACACTGGTAAGAAATGTTAGATCATAAATTTCTGTTTGTCAGGAAGTGGCGCTTGCCTGACGAGTCATTTCCTTCTCAACTTTGAGTTCCCTCTTTTATTTAAACTGTGTCTGTGCCGAATTCATGTGGATGATGGAGACACAGCCAGAAAAGATCAGACAGAAGTCCAACATCTGTCCTAGAAATGACAAGTGACCCCACTCCTCACACACATTAAGGCATAATCACACCAGAGTACAGTTATATATAAGTAATCATTAAGCATCATCATAATGTGTGTATAATGCATCAGAGCTGCCAATGTTTGTGTCTGAAAACGCCTGCAGTATCACCTCCAAACAGGCTGAAATCATCACAGCAGCTATGTGGGTCAAATCTATGGGAAAAGAGTGGAAGAGTTTCCCCAAACACAACACCACCATGAGCACACGCAGGCACGGAAAGGCGCATTTTCAGTCAGAGAGAGTTGAAATAAGCAGCTCTAAAATCCGATGCAGAGACGCGGACAGGAGGGAATTCATGAAGGATTTTGTATTATTTTTCCTCACGCTGCTGTACGTGAAGCTCGTGTAAAGCAACAGAGAAATATCACAAAGGTGAATTCAAACAGAAAAGACTTTTACCGTATTTTGCGTCCCACAGAAACACCATTTGTGCGCCACAGTGCGCCCACAGGTACTCAACTGCTCCGGTCTTCACTATAAACCTCCCAATTTCGTCTTGAGATAAATAAAAAAACAGACGTTTTTCTGTAAATTTATCACGCCGTCGGGTTTTTCTTATCTGTCCGTAATGATCGGCGGAGTTGCGGTGCTTTATCCCGTCCAGAGGCGTCAGATTGCAGCCTCGGTGCCCACGAGCCCGCCGCCAAACGACGTCCCAAGCAGCTTCCAGACACTTGGAATAAAAACACAGCGTGCTTTTCTGGAGTTGTCCACGCGGAATAAAAGTCACTCTGAGACCTGTGATGGATTTTGGAAAATCTTCAAAGCTCCGTCTGACTCCTGGCAGCTGAAATTAAACTTCCACACGCGTTTGGCATCAGAAGTGAAGTAAAGTGTGAAGTATTTCTACTTCAAATCACGCTTCATTCTGTTTTAACAGCCTGCACCGGGCGCGCCGCTCTCTCTCTGCTCCCCAGCTATGTCTCTCTCTCTCTCCCCCTAGAGATGAATGGACATCCCCGCTGACAGCGCCAGGATTTTACCGGCAGTCTCTGAATTTGCATCTCATCTTTGCCCGGAGCAGCTCTCAGCCAATGGCGAGGCTCGCCGCTGGCTTGCGCTAGTAGGGGATTGACCAATCGGCGTTATGTCCGTGCGGGAGGAGGCGGGGTTTTGGGGAGATAGAGAGGGGAGAAAGCACAGCCACACTTCCTCTTGCGCTGATGAAGCGGCAGAAACTGGCTGCATCTCTTGAAATACATACAACACTGTGTTATAATGCATGGGTTTAATCTGTAGGACAGACTAATGTATGAATAAAACCTGAATAAGAAATTAAAGACGGAGTCAAACCCGCAGATAAATATGAATTAAATGAATAAATGACAAGGTAAAATTTAATAAATGCCACTAGTTCTGTAAGAAAAAGATCGTCAAATCTCCCAAACTGTCTGATTTCCTCTCAGAAATAAGACATGCAGTCAGTCTGCTTGTTTAAGATAATAAAGACAGCGCGTCCACACCTGGCTGTCAGTACCAGATACAGACAATAGGGGGCAGTATGTGATCTAAGTCAGGACACCAGCCTGTTTGTTTCCAGCTCAGAGCCGTCTGAATGAACAGCAGCCACATCAAAAACACACCACCGAAGCTTTCAAGCCTGACTCCATCTAAATAAAGAGGATTTTATATTGTGCTGTCTGTCTTCAACTTCAAAATGTCCTGAATTACATGGAGCCACCAATTTAAAGGTCACCCACCGACTGCAGTTTGTTCAGTAAAATCAAATGTTCGTTCCCCCAGTTTGATCCCAGAATAAATCTGGTCTCTTTGGTGATTCACAAAATATTATTTTGTTAATTCCCTCATTTGATTAAAAGGAGAAATGATAATATTGAATCCTTGACAAGCTGTATAAAATCTTGATAGGTTTCTTGAGGCCAAATATTGAAGGCAAATGGAAACGAAACTTTCTACCAAATATAAAAACATATATAAAATGTCTGAAGACATATTTTACTATTGGTGCAACTTTGCTGAAATCCAAGATTAGTTAAAATTGTCATTATGTGAGTCAGGAATTATTTCATCTGACGGCAAACAGCTCTGTGATGCACAAACAGCTGGAGGATGATGGGGTGAGGTGTAGCGGCTGAGCAGCATGTCAGCGTCCCAGAATGCATCCTGCTGCAACTCAGCTTCAACGTACATCTAATCCAGTGTTGTTTTAATAATTCTACATGTAAATATGCAATTTAAACCAATTTTTTACAGAGTGGTATCCATATAAAGTATATGCTAATCACACTCAAAATGATGTGTGAGACAGCATTTCCACTGTTAAAAACAAAGTTTTGGTAGCTGAATTTCACCAAATTTAAGCAGTTTTTAGGTCTGAAAAAGACCAATTGAATTTAAGAAACTTGCTTGACGATTTTTGAAATCCTTCTTAAACTTGGCATCTGTAAATTTAAAAAACTGGAACTCAGTAAACACAAATTCAGACTGATGGAGGAAGTAATCTTTAGTGCTTTAAACTCAGAAGTATTTCCATATCAAGCATTCAGTGTCTGAGGTTCAGTGAATTATATCAAATAAGAAAAGTAATCCTGTTTTTTAATTTAGGGAGGCCATTTTTTTTTTTTTTGCACAATAGCTCTTAAATAAGAAGATAAGCAAACATCTGGCCCAACATTAAAGGTAGTTTTTGTTTCGAGGCTCATGTACGCATCCTCGTGTGCACCTGCCTGTCTCAGTGAGGCCTTTTTGGGAGTCGGTCAATTTGATTTGAGTTAAATCAACACGCTGTCGGATGAGTTTTAGTGAAACGCCAGTCTGCCTCTCCATCCGTCCCTCCGTAGCCAAAGGGGAGATGATGAAAAATGTAAATGCCTCCACTCTCGTCTCAGCCTGAGATGGACGTGACGTGATTTGCCCTCGGAAATATCTATTTTTCACTTCCTCATCCAGGGCCTATTTGTCCTTTTTTAACTTGTTATCTGAAGATCAACTTGTGGAAGAATTCAGACACCTCGAAATGGCCAATCAAAGATTCAATGATGCACAAAAAGCCAATGAAAGATTCAATGATGCACAAAAAGCCGGATACAAGACGAACGGTGAAACCTGCTCGTATTAAGCACAGTTCCGCTATAAGCACGACATGCTAAATCTGCAGCCAAAGCACTTCTGTCAACCTGCAACTTCATCAAAGTTAGTGTCATTAAATTTGACACTGGACATTTATTCCTCATAGAACCACACTTATAAATAATTCATACACCCAAGGATGCTTTGAAACTATATACCTGTGAAAATCTAAGGCCGTATGCCAAGTGTACAGACAGATTCTGCAGAAACAAAGCGGGTTTAGACGCTCAAAGCAGTTCATATGGTCATGTATCATCACGCGTGTATATCCTGATGGTTATTTATGATCAGAAAATGAGGCTTTAAGATGACTTGTGCTGCCACAAAACGTCCAAAATGTAATATTTAGTTGAAAATGATTGATTTTCTAAGTAAATGCCTGAGTTGATCTCTCCCCCATAATAAAAAGGTCTGGGTCCTGTCTGATCTGACCAAAACATTCCTGTTTGGCAGTCGCGTTAAGCCCTTTAAGACTTGAAGATTGATGTTAAAATATTTGTGCAAGAAATTAGATTAAGACGCTGTACGAACACATGAAGACACAAATAAAACCGAGGAGGCAGAGAGACGGAGAGAAGGAAGACGACGGAGGGAGAGGAGTTGGATTACGCTCTGCCAGCGTTTCTCACTGACTGACTCGCAATGTGAGCCGCTCAGTGTCCTCTGATCCATAATCAATGGCCAGTCACAATCGCCTATCAAAGTTATTGATAACAGCACTGCTTTGCATTATCTGCTGCAGTAGAAATAATAGTCACATGCAAATCAAACGGATAAAAACACAAAGATCCCTTAAATTGATGATAAATTCGAGACACAGAATAAAAGTGACAAGATGCAGATTATATTAGTATTTAGAGTTTGTGGTCCATCAAGGCCTCAATGCTTTGGAAAAGGATTTCCCACCAAGACAAATTTAACAAAGGATACTGTACTTGGCAAGAAACATCACATTTTTGAAGCACATTTAGCCTCGAAAGTACGTATTTCCTATTGTGAATCTTCGTTTCCAAAATCTGTCAAAGTCATTTTCCCTGAAAACCCTTCCTCCAGGAATAAAGAACAGGCTGAACTGATCACAAATATATACCCACACCCTTAATCCACAGTCCGTCTGCTCATTCAGGTTGGTTTGTTGCTTCTGCGGATATATTTTCTCAGCGTGTTTCTGATCATTATGTTCTCACCTAAAGCCAGATTCAAGTCAGTGTCTGAGTCTGGAAATCAGACCAGCTCACAGAAAAGCCTTTATGGGCACTGGAAGTGATGCCCTAATACCCTGAAAAGACATGTCAAACACTATTAAATATCACTGCAAATAACTGAACGATCCATCCTTTTGCCAGACAAGAACCTCAATATGGGACAATTCAGAAAAATCCTGGATTGCATCAGTGTCAGGGATTGCTTACTCTCTACAATTTCTGCACAGCAATTACGATATGATTTACAGAACTAAAACACCTCGTCAAGGTTCGGGTTTGGAAACTAAAGCAAAGTTAACTGCATGTCTGGTGGCCTGCAAACCGGACCTTTATATCCTCAGTTACCACCTGGTGCATGGAGGTCACACTGCTCCTGCATTCACTCCAAATGTTAGGATTGCACTTAAATTGTGAAGTGAGGAATTATCCTTACTATTCCTCGGGATACTGGGGTGTGAAGGACAAATAGACTCCCAGAACACCCCAATAAGCTCTAAAACCTACTGGATAATACCTCGTATTACTGAGGGAACTCCTAGAATCCATCCAGGAGAAGTGCCATCGGAGTATTAAAATAAAATGAGCATGGATTATCAGACAAACATGGAATATGAGACAAAAACACTCATTAACCGCGACAGAAAAGTGGCGTGACAAGACCAGGTGACGGTGACTATGAGGTGTCAAGAAGAATAAGCTTTACCAAAGAGTCCGCTGCCTGTTCGGCCTTTCCTCATCAGGTACATGGCCCAGGACAGAGGGCCAGAGCTGGAGAATGCCCCAGGGTTCATGCTTCAGTCCTGGGTGTGGAAGCAGCAACAGCTGGGGCCAAAGATCCGGCACCCAGAAGGAAGAGAAAAAAGGCTATCAAGGCACACAATAATAAGAAGAAGAGGGAAACACCAGCAGGTAAATGGGAGGGAATGGGAAGAAAAGGAAAAGGCAAACAAGAAAGAAAAGGAAAAAGAGCAAATAAAGTTGTTTTTATCACTTTTTCTTAGTCCAAAATTTTAAGTCAACAAGAACAAGTGAGAAACTCGCTCAGCAAAGAAGAGCTCCATCCCGTCCCCACCTTCGCCATCTGCTTTTATACCCCTCATTCATCCCCTCACCCCCCTCACCCCTCCCTCCATCTCGCCCTTCATATTAGTAAAAACAAAAAAGAAGTGAGGGAGTGAGAAGCGAGGGAGAGAGGAGGAGGAGGAGGGGGAGGAGGAGGAGGAGGTGGTGAAGAAGGAGGAGAGGAGCCAGTCAAGCTTAATTCATTCCCTCCTTCTCTAAAGCGTAGCCACGGGGGACACGACTCCACTTTGCCCTCAGGCTCTTTAAAGCTGCTAATTTCATTTAGCTACTCAAATGATTTTCCCCACTTTTTTCTCCCTGTCCTCCTCCTCCTCGCCCTCCCTCTTCCTCGCTATTTCAAAGTTCTGGTAGGAAATTGAGGTCATTCACTTGAGTGATACGAGTTTGTTTCACTCACTCAGCTGATTTGCTAAATGTCTTATTTTTGCAGCCATATGTTCATAAAATTTGCTTGTTACAGACGGACTTTAGCTCATACAAGCTAATCTGGCTAATGGACACTATTTGCTTTGCTGCTAATTGGCTGCAATCCTCAGGTGAGCTCGGCTACCTGTCCTAACCTATAACACAAAAAATAAAACTGGCTCATACTTGCAGTGACGTAAAAAGTACTGTAATGTAGTAGAAGTGTAAAGTGACACGACAAGAAAATTTCATCTCTGTTGGTTAAAGTTAAACACAGATGCACAACCAAACCTCAAGGTGACCACTATGACACACATACGCACACACGCAGTGGTGGACAGTGAGCTTCCCACCTCTCCCAGAGGCCCTTTGGCTGGTGACATCACCACAAAACTCCCTGTGTGTGTGTGTGTGTGTGTGTGTGTGTGTGTGTGTGTGTGTGTGTGTCGCTGGGTTATGGTGAGCCACAGTGGTCGTCTGAGGTGTGTGTTGTTCACAGTGAGCCAAACCGGCCCAGGAAGGCTCAGCTCGTCCTGCGTGTGGACTGATGGTAAACCATAGAAACATAACTGCGTCTGTGGGCCGACACATGGTTTAGTGCAGCAGACACGAAGCTGTCCTCACATGTTTCCCCTTTCTTTTTCTTTTATATTGTGCTCTTGTCAAAACACCACTTTTGATTTTGATTATAGTGACAAAAAGTACTGAAATGAATGAAATAAAAGCTTAATTTCCAGGCTGTGCACTGACACAAAAACACTTGTTTATGCATATTTTGGAGTTTACAAGTCTAGTTTAGAGCTATGTTGCTGTTCTGTTTAGTAAAACTCACCTTTTTGAGGCCTGTCTGCGGCTGTCTACCTGCCCGGGTACTGAACAAAGTAAGAAACGATGCTTGAATCGTGTTGAGAAAAGTTTTAAAATGCTCAGACCTTTTCTAAAATCATACATGTGCTGCTGTGATAAAAGGCTCTGTTGGATGCATCTTTGGGTAAACAGCATGTGTATGTATGTAGGAGGAGTGCAGCATTTCATTATATCCATGTCAGACATTTTCTGTGCAGGCATCCACAGTTTACAGCATTTCAACATGGAAAAATCCTTTTTTAGAGCCGATAACATCATGCAGGTTCAGGTGTAAAAAGCCTGTCACATGACTAGATGTTATAGTTCATGTCCCGAGAATTCAGTATATAGACTTCATACACTGTAATCACAGTGGAAAAGAAATCAACTGTGTAAAATAACTGTGTGTGTGCGCGCGCGCGTGTGTGTGTGTGTGTGTGTGTGTGTGTGTGTGTGTGTGTGTGTGTGTGTGCCAGCGGCTGTCTGTCCCCGTCGTCCCCTGAGCTGAGGCCACCCTGAGGCCAATGACAGTGGCATGGCAAGGATCAATACCACACACACATACGCACACACACACACACACACACACACACACTGCCACCCTGAGCAGGGGATCGATGGCGGGACAGGGGGAGTCTGGGGAAAAGGAGACGTCCTCTGCTTTTTATCTCCCATCAGCCCCTTTAACACCTCCTCTCAATCTATCCAGAAAAGCATTCAGCCATCAAATCAGATCGTTATGTTCCTTAAACTCCTTGCTTTCAGGCCTCATTCAGACACTTTGGGAGTTAATTCTAAATTAAAGTTAAAAAAACATAAATTTAAGAGTCTAATGTAAACTATAACTAAGTAATTTCCTCTAAAGTACACTGAATATTCCTGGGCAAAACCAGCATTAACAAGTACCAAATATCAGTGAAAGAAGGTCAGATTTTAATATTAAATTACTAAAGTACTAATTCCCTCAAAAGCTCCATCAATCACATGAAAACACATGTAAAAATACTGTGTTTGGACTGTCACAGTGTCAGTATAATACTGTTTCTACATTTAGACGTGTGTGTATTCCTGTGTATTTCCACATTTCTTCAAACGAGCTTTCATCATTATCCTTTAATTTCAGTCTGATATATTAATTAAATCATGATTAAAGCCTGAGTCAAATGAGGCAAATTTGGTGGAAAGATTCTACATTTTGTCTCATTAATTCTGTCTTAATTATGTCAATTAAGTTCTCGCCTTTTAAACATTCAACAAACCAGCAAAAATAGTAAAATCAAAACCGAAAAAGAACATTTCATGCAGTAATTTGAGGATAAAGATTTAGGAAATCCACTCTTGTCAGTCACAGTTGTTTTAATCAGAAGCAGATGTTTAAGTGACACAAAAATGACAACACACACTCACACACACGCACACACACACACACACAGTAAAAACGATAGAAAGTCGACATGCAGGAGTCAAGTCAGACACTTCAGTGCTCAGTAGATTTGTATTGAGGCACTCATCAATTGATCAGTGACGGAGGAGTTAGCGATTGTCTGTAGTTAACAGAGCAGTCAATTCTATTTCTGCCCTTCTCTCACACACACACACGCACACACACACACACACACACCTCCTCTATAATTCATGGGGTGTATTGTGCGGATGCAGTTAACTGCCGCTTAAAAGTAATTAATTGATTTTCTGACATATCAGTTAGCAGCAGCACCGAATGACACACACACACACGCACGCACACACACACACAAGATAAAAAACAGACAAGGACAGATACTCACACATGTAGGCAACACACTGATAGTCATGCATTACACATAGTTGTATGGTGACACACACGCTGGAATAAAGTACATGCCAGTACTGTGAGGACTGTGTGTAAAATACCTCATTTACAGAGAAAAAGTTTTCTTGTAAGAAAACTGTGAAATTTTAGCAAAAAGAGTCATAAATGTCTTTAATTCTACCATTAAAACCCTCATTGATCTGTCTTTTCCATCAGACAACAACTTAGCCTCCTGTTATTTTGGATTTTGTTGTGGTATTTTATCCCCGCTGAATCTTTGCCACATTCGCTCTGAGCTGAAGAAAAGCACGTTTAACGCAGCGCTGCTCGCTCACAGTCTGCTGGATTACTTTACGGCTCAAAAGGGACCTTTGCTTTGTGGCGTTAACCGTGAAGGGCTGCTGCTGTAAAGCTCTCAGGCCTGATGGAGGAAGAAGTGAAAGGCTCACGGTCGCCAAAGGTCACCAAAGGTCACTGTGGATGACCCCTGGCCTCCATACGCTACAGCATACGCTACGATTCTCTGCACACAAGCTGCAACAAGTGCTAGAAAAAGACAACATGATGCCCTCAACCTCCTGTCTTCAAATGCCATTCTCCTTCCTCTCTTTCTAAGCTGTAGACGATGAAACTCCCACTAATGTCAGTTATTTTTGGTCGAAATGCTTCAAAATCAGGTGTGCGATCCACACTGGAACCCACTTCCATGTTGATGGAAAAGAGCTAAAAGGTTCTGGAAAGGTTCCTACAGTGGAAAAGCTCTATTATATCATATATTTTATATAATCAGGCTGGATAACTCCAGCTTTACACTTTAAAGGTTCACACTGACAACGAACATCCCTGATCGACACGTTCAGCATCTTTTACTTTGTGAAATGAAATGTTTATCCTTACTGGAAAGAGGCAACAGGGAAAAGGAGCAGTTCGGTCTTAATGTGGAGAGCGACTATGACGAATAACACACACACACACACACACACACACACACACACACACACACACACACACGCATATGCAGGCCTGAGAGCTTCTTAATTGTTTCCTTTCCTTGTTTATTCTCACTTTCTTCACAGTATCTTTATCAGAAAAATATAATATTGGAAAACAGTTTAACGTCTGAGGAAAAGTTGTGGAAACCTACTTTTAATGTGAAAAAAGGATGTGTGTATTTGTCCTTTGTGTGTGTGTGTGTGCGTTGAATTATTCAGCCCGCCTCTGTGATGAGAGAAGATGGGTTGTATTCTTGCTAAACTAAAAATTGATTTTCTGACACAAGACATGAAGGACAGAGAGAGCGAGGGAGAGAGCAAGAAAGTCAAAGTTAGTTAAATGTTCATACTTTCAGCGCAGAAATGGAAATAAAATGGAGGAAGACAGAGAAAAGGGAGACAGCGTCTCTGATGGAGAGAGACAGATGAGACAGAGAGACAGCGCGATAGAGAGATAGATGGAGGAAGATAGAAGTGCCCCGGGCTGTGTTTAGTGCAGTTTGAATGGCTGAGCAGGTGCATCAGAGCAGAAACAACTAACTCACACACACACACTAAAAACGGAGAAACACACGTCCACACTGCAGGCTGGACAGTGGACATGGACTGATCAGGAAGGTTTACTGCAGCCAACTATCCAAAGCTAACTCTCTGTTTCAAGTCATCCATCCAGTGCATCTCATTACGCACCAACCGGCCCGTCACCCCGTCACAAGGCTGAGAGCTTGCAGTCATGGTAGCAGCTCTGAGCTAAATGCTAACATGCTCACATGCTCACTTTTTTGGGGCTTTCTGTTCATCAAAATGACATATTTGTAAGTTCCTGCCTTGGATGTAACGTGCCTCTGTCTCCACCCACCCCTCCACCTCTCACCTGCAGCTCAAGAACACCTGCTCACCTTTGGCTCTGCTCATCAAACACACACACACACACACCTCTGCTTGTTTTCTGTGTTCGCTACCGTACGCTAACAAATGATAAGTGGTCATGTAGGAGGAATTCATCCACACATGTTTGAATAGGAGCAGCATACAGAGGGGGATGAAGCACTGTGTCAACTGCCTGAACACCTTCTTCTAATAACACACTCTATGTTGTATCATAGCCTCTATCGTTAGGGAATGACGACCTCTTGCACAGACCCATCATGCACTGCTGTAACTGAAGTGTCGTAGTACCTGCAGGGTCTAAGGCTCGCTGACTCTGGTGTGGGATGTATCTGTGTTACACCTCCAAAAGAGAGCAGTAAAAAGATGCTAGCTTATGTAGGGAAGTGGAGAGAATAATAGATTGATGCAGACAGATGGATGGATGGATGGAGGGCAGGAAGAGAAGGATGAGAGGAGGATTGAGGAGGAGATCCCTGAGGAAACGAGGGATTGAGTGGAGGAGGACAAACTCTTTTAGCATCAGTCTTTCAAAGTGTGATTGTTATCAAAATCCCAATTCAATTCTTTAATTTCGAGAGTTGCACAAATTACATGCTGTCCATTTTTTGGCCCCGCCGCTCGGCCACGTGCACTGGCTCAACGCTGCGTCGGTGTGCATGTGCGTGTGACCAATCACGCGTGGTGACGGGCAGAGATCACGCCGTCAGGTTAAAAGCAGACAGGGAGGCTGGCGGCCTGCAGTTCTGAGAGACTGCAGATTTCCTGTGTGGTTTCATCTTTGATTTACTCATTTCATTCCTCATTCTCAACACTGGTATGACGCTCATGGTCCAACGACTGATTGTTTCTTCTTCTCCTGCGTTGGGGACAAGTTCCTGGAACTAAATTCAGGTCGTGCTCGCGGTGATACTGAGTCTGAGCTCCAGGTATTTTGGGGGATGGACTCCAACAGATTGCTGCACACAGCGAACATGGCAATTAACCAAAACTGCAGAGTGTGGGCACAGTGTTGTTGAGCATGCTACTCTCTTAATTTGATTTCCAAGTAATAGTCAGGTTGCTTAGCTATTTTCAAAACCATGCAACATATCAAAGAGTGAGCAATTTTTCCAGACAAGAGGACACTGGTCATTATTAGCAGGCACATGCTGTAGATAAGTGCACCACAGTCTACCAGTCACCATGCACGGCCACAAAAATCAATGGCTGTTTTCCAGGGCCGAGATCATTTCTGACAGTTACAGAAGGAGACTTCAAATCAACTAATTAGCCATTCCCATCCCTCAGGCTTTGGGTACTTTATGCTTTTTGTAGCAAGTGTGTGTGTGTGTGCGCACGCACGTGCACGTTTGCATGCTAAGTAACCAAGAAAATTCTGGAAAACACAGACGGATCATCAAAGTGGAAGGAACCAGCAGAATCAGCCAATCAGAGACCTTAAGTCCAACCACAAGGGGACGCACAGAGTCCCAAACGAGCCAATGAATAAATCAGAAGGCCTAGTCGCTGGGCGGAATTTACAATACAGCATAGCAGAGTGCTAATGGGTACGGGCCACACATACACACTCATCAGGACAACACTTTGCATTCACTTGTTAACCACAATGTGGGGACAAATGGGGATGGAGGGAGGAAAAGGGGTGAGGAGGAGTGAGAAAAGGGTGAGGCGACTCTTTTCATGACTTCGTCGTTAACCACATCACTGAAGGGACCTCGCCTCGCCTCACAGAGGACACCCGTCCCACCAGACTTTACAGACACGCACCCGCCATCTCACCCATTAAAGGCTGAGGGGAACCAGTGCGGTCTGGAGAAGAAACGGGCCGGGAACGATGAAAAGCTCCGAATGATCGGAGGGTTCATCGATCGTCAGATGGCTCTTCGCTGTTGGCGGTTTTTTGAAACTTCGTGGGAGGTTAGAGTCAGCGGGGAAGTGTAGCGCAACAAAGAGGGCGCCTGAAAATAGACGTGGGTGACGACATTCTTCATGAACCAGTGGCGCCAACATGCAGGAGCTTTTGTGAACATAAAGCTGCAAATGACACCGCTTCACTATATGAAATGGATGATTACTGGTGGATTAGCCAAAAGTGCTAGATCTCGAGGTTTAGCTGGGTAAACAGAAACCCACCAGCAAACCTAAACGTAGTTAACCACTGACTTCCTACCCTCACAGCACACACACACACACACACACACACACACACACACACACACACACACACACACACACACACACACACACACGAAGAGGGCTGTGCATTGACTGAATCATCTGGGCTCAGCTTGCATTGGGTGCACACTGTGGTAAGGTTCAACTTTACCATTAATGTGGGTCTGCGGCCTAGCTGGTGGTTCCCCCAACACACTCACACACAAACACACGTGCACACTAACACTAAACTAAAGCAGAAATAACACAACATGCAATAATTCGGTCTATGGTTGTAACAGCTGATCCCACACACTCATAACACAGTACACACAGACACACTCATGCAGTGTGTACATGGACACAAGTCATTCCACATTATTCATTTCAAAAGTAATCACATTACTTTACTCATTAAAAATAATGTCCGAACCCGGCTCTTTCAAAGCATGTCCCCCCTCACTTTTCAAAGCTTATTTCGCCCTCAGCTTTGCCTCTCAGGCTGAATGTAGTCAGCTTTACCTTGTTGCTTCAGGCTGTTGTGGCTGTTTGCAGCCTGGCATAAACGCCTGCATCCTCTCTGCAACTGAGCATCAAATCAATGAAGCACATTTATGTTTTTATACACTCGTTCTTCCAGAAAGCATGACAATGATATCTGAATTACAAGTATAAAACTCCCTGTAGAGCAGGAAGAGGATGTAAGCTGCTGTTCCTCGACACCTGTGTTCATGTGAAGGCTCAGTGGAGCATGAAGACGCCCAGTGGACAGGACGTCCAGTCACACAGACCAGTACCTTGATTTGAACTCAAACTCAGTAATGAAATCCATGCCCTTCACCAGAGAAATATCACTATGTGTGAATCAGTGCAGACGCTGTCCAGATCATGCCGATATTAAAAAACACTGAAGCGATTAAGCAGGCGCTCGGAAGGAAGTGAGAGAGGGCGGCAGGGAGGGAGGAGACAGAGGAGGAGAGATGAAAAAGAGGGGAGGAAATGAAGGGATCTTTATTGGAGCTCCGTCTTCCTGCTGCAGCCGATGGAGGAGGACAGGAGGATGCACACCCTGTAAAAAATGACGCTAAGATCTTACCCTGAAATATAAAATGTGATGTGGGTAATTGCTGTTTTCTGATCTGCAACAGTTGCCGCCAGAGCACAAAAGAAGTGCATGATGAATACTGTAATTCTACATTTTAATGGATGATATTTAAAAACCATAGAGCCAAAAATGCTTTTAACAGTAGATTGAAACACAAAATATTAAATGTGATGTACATTTCTGATGACCCCCTGACTGTTGTATTCATTAGGACACCAAATGTGGATTAATCCGCCACAGAAAATAGTCCCCAACAAATCCTGTTTGAGTTACATTTGAGAAGAAGTGCAGCTGTTTCAGGAAATGAATGAGACATTTTTTTAAGATCTATTCAATACTTCATTGACTTTGACTGGAACTGAATCCAATTAAAAACACTTTAATTAGTCTCACATGATCGTCCTGTGTTTTAATGTTGAGTTTTAGTGCCTCTTGATGTTAAACGCTGATTCCAACCATCAGTGGCGCATTCAGAAATGGCTTCATGCTCTCGCTCTTGCCTTGAATACATTAAACACTGTCATAAAACAAAGTGGATGATGTGGGAATCCATGATAAAACCACCAGCTGAGTGTTGACATTTTTTGTAGGGGGAGGTGCAGAGATCAAACAGCAGAGCCTGGCTGTGTGATGTGTGGCCAGATCGCCACATGGGAGCCACTGTGTGTGCGTAGGTGTGTGTAAAGCGTGTGTGTGTGTGTGTGTGTGTGTGTGTTTGTGTGTGTGTGTAGTAATGGGTAAAAGACAGACAGATACAAGATGAATCCATAGAAGGAACTCTGAGCTTATTCCCAGGCTTCAAAAAAAGAGGCAGAGATCACAGCTGGACAAATGACCTAAAGCGTACACATGCGCACACACACACACACACACACACACACACACACACACACACACACACACACACACACACACACACACACACACACACACACACACACACACACACGCACGCACGAAGAAACAACAACACCAACAGAAAGAATGAAAGACAGACTTTGAGTCCTTGTGGGGCTCTTCATCGCTATGCATCATCATGACTGTCTGGCTAAACATATATGGATGCTGTGTGTGTGTGTGTGTGTGTGTGTGTGTGTGTGTGTGTGTGTGTGTGTGTGTGTGTGTGTGTGTGTGTGTGTGTGTGTGTGTGTGTGTGCATGCGCGTGTGTGTGTGTTGCATGTGCATTTGCGTGTGGCTCCAAAGCGCTGAATCATAATGATTGTAGCAGACAGCTCCTCAGTGAGACTGAGATATAAAACCTGACTGAGTCTAATAGTTGGACAGCAGGAGGTGACACACACCTACACATGCATGCACGCACACACACACTCACACACACTTTCATGTGGCAGCACAAAGGAAAATTGGTGTTGTACATTTTCATAATCCATTTTCCAACTGCATTCACTCCTGCAGCGATCAGCAGGGATGGAAAATTCCATCCAAAAAAGAGACAAGCATGAACAGACACTGATGTCCTGCACAAGCTTTTGGCGTCTTTGTGAGGACATTCATGCAACCCAGAGGATGATTCTTGATGATTTCTGACCAGAATCAACATCTAACCAGCAGACTGTTGTGAAATTTGCCAAACACACTGCTGTTTCCCAGAGATTAAACCCTTTCTATGCAGGAAGCCCCGTCGGCTTCCCTCTCGTGACGCTCACAAGATAAAATATCAGACAAGATAATTCTGTTTTTAACAGTTTCCATCGCGTCCCAACATGTTTGGGATCGTGCAGAAAAATAATTTAATTTCAAGCATGAATCTGTGTAAAACCACGCCGAAAATGTTGATCCACAATAACAAATCAATGGCTTTCCAATCACATGTTATGAAATGTTCAAACAACTGTTGTCTAACCGTGGCTGCAGTTGGCACAGCTGATGGAGGAGGGTTGAGAAACGATGTCTGAGACGTGTCAGCTCTGCTCTGCAGTGTGAACACAGCGACGGGTTGAGAAATAGTTGTCCTACACAGTAAACTGAAGGGAGGGGAAGGAGGGGTTTCTGGTAAAACAACATTACTAATTTCTCATAAGTCCTTCCTTGCCCTCTTTCATCTATCCCTTTTTCCATTTCATTCTCGCTGCCTTCCCAACATCATCAACATGCTGGAAAACACATTTCTATCTGCTGAGAGCGAGTGTGGGAATCAAAAGGCAGGACTGAAGCACCCTCATGCACCATTTTGCTGGATTACTTGTGTGATTTCAACACATCCTCGTCCTTCAATGACGGAACAGGTCGACTTCTGTCCTTCCACCTTCCTTAGCTCCTGTCATAATTACTACCACCAACAATAAAGATTAAAGCTTAGACCCTGCCTTTGTCCCCCACCTTCCCATAACTGTCCAACCAGCTCCGCTTCACTCCTTCATCCTCGCCTCCTCTCGTCTTCCTCTCCTCTTTCATGTTCGCCCCGCCTCCCCTCTTCCTGTCACTCGACTGCTAAAATAACGATTTCCGTTTGTCCTCTCATGCTGTTGTTTTGCTTCAACATGTTTTTCTTTTCGTGTGGGGGCAAGTGCATGCACACACACACACACACACACACACACACACACACTCACACACACAGTTGAAGTCCAGTGAGCCCTCTCTTGTGGTTATTTATTGCAAAACTCTGCTTGGTCTGTGGCTTTGCTAAGTATGTTAGTGTGCATGTGTGTGTGCAAGAGAGGCAGAGTTGGTGTGTGTGGTTTACCAGCATGGCTAACCAATATACAGTAAATGCAAAGCTAGATGCCACAGACAGACACTGATCCTCTCTTTGTTTGCTCATAATTAGTCATTTATTTGAATGTCGACATTCAAATTATACAAAGACAAATATTTGCATAGAAAATCTTGTTTCACAGTGATGTCCAACAACGGCAATGAAGTCTGTGGATCGCTGTGTCTGCATGGAAAAAACAAACAAAAAATGTAGTAGTGGTGCGTGTGTGTGTGTGTGTGTGTGTGTGTGTGTGTGTGTGTGTGTGTGTGTGTGTGTGTGCGTGACAGAGAGAGCTGTAACAGACAAAGGAGATAGTGAGGGAAGAAGGAAGCGAGGAGGATGTGTGTGACAGAACAACCGTTAGAAAGACAAGGCCTTGCATTCAACACACACACGCGCGCGCACGCTCACACACACACGGCCAACAGACATTTTGAAAGAGTGAAACAGCCTCTGTTAGTTAAGCAGGATTAAGTTAACTGCTCTGCTTGTATGTGGCAACCAGTAGTTTAAAAGTTAAGCCGCCGATGAGCCTCTTTAATGCTGCTTTACGTTACTGGTGTGTGAATGGTTGCATGCTTTTATTTGCCGTCTCATGATGGGTAGAAAAACGGATTAGAGGACGATCATTGCAAAACACCAACTGCACGTCAAATCTGCAGACTTAATCAGCAAATTTTGTGCCAGATATAAGAATTGAGTGCTGCAGCTGCAGTCACAGTCACATCCCCGTCATAACTGGCAACATAGGATAAAGCAGACACTGTGAAATCTTATATCACCACACAGTTTCAGTGATATCTGGCACAGATCGCTTAAAGGCAGATGATAAAAAATGTACTGATTTAAGTACTTATTAGTCATTATTTAATAATATATAATCAGAATTGTGATTCACATTCATGACTATGTTTTCCTTCCATTAAAATAAACTTGATTTTAATGACGACAGGGCTGTTATTATTATTATTAACACACAGTAATGCAATGATACATTTGCCATCTATGCAGCCATGTGTGGCTCGCTATGATGGTTTCATTCATTTACATATGATGATTTTTGTTTTGTACCGAGCAGAAGTTAATCGTTATGTCGAGCACTAAATCTCAACATTGCACAGTGTGGAAGTGGCATGACATTTAAAGTGTTAATTTAATCTTAATTTGAGGAAGTAAAATGTATTTGCATATTTTTTGTTGGGTCTCTTTCATTTTTTATTTCCTCAATTTTTACCAGTCAATGCTTATTGGAAACAAATTAAAAACTAAAATGATCAACAATTTTGTAGTGATTCAGTCATATTTGCATTCAATTCAAGCAGCTCAAATGTGAATATTTGCTGCTTTTTTATTTGATATCATTGTGAAAATAAAACAAATCTGACGACATCACCCTGGGAACTTGTGATTGCTGTTCTTCACATTTTTCTGACATTTTATAGGCTAAACAATTACTCAGTCAAATAGAAAATTGCTCATGGAAGTATTATTTAATTGCAGTCAGCCTGGATCATATCTTTGAACCCAGAGCACAGAGCTGAGGAGAGGAGTAAAAAGTCTGCCCTGCTGGCCTGGAGGTGACCTCTAACACCGCCACAGACAGCTCCGGATACACTGAAGAAAGAAGAAAAGTGTGCTTTGACACTGAGATAAGTTATGAATGTGAGACCACTCAAATATAACTGCTGTGTGAGAATATACAAGCGCTCTGAGAGCCGGTCTGAACGAGGCTCCACGCTGAGAGTCAGCATCACCTCTTTCAAAATCAGCCTGATGCAGACCTGTGGAGTTTCCTCTGTTACGCTTTGCCGCCTCCTGATAACACACTCTCTGTCTGTCTTTGTGACCCCCCCAACACACACACACACACACACACACACACACACACACACACACACACACACACACACACACACACACACACACACACACACACACACACACACACATAGAGCAGGTGGAGCCTCCAGATAACCAGAATCAGGCCTGGACAGAGGAGCACGATGTGGCTGAGAAAGTCAAAAAATGGAGGGCGGCCGACGTAGCACGTGGTATGATGGGTTCAGACGTGACAAGGGGCGTAAATTAAAGAAAAAGAAAGACAGACAGCAGCAAAACAAGCTTCAAACAAGTTTGATATATGATTGGAAGGAAGGGAACAATGCAAATTCAACAAGCGGATGATGGAAATGCTCAAAAACAAGCTGGAGTGGCTCTCGTTTTGAGCCAAACATCTGAGATATATGGAGTGGGAAAGGAGGGATGGAGGACTGAGAGAGGAGGAGGGGGGGGGGTCCTGAAAGAAAGTTTCTCACAGTGAATTATAAATAAAAGTTAAAATGAATACTAAAAAAATATTATTACGTTCTAGCAGCAATAAATGGATATTTGTTACATTTCATTCATTATTTTTAGTATCAGCGGCTTAATCGTCTTATCTGCATAGAGATTTGTTTACAGCCATAAAGAGACTCAGTCTGGAGTCCTGGCCGTCTCCTCCAACCTGCTTTCTTATCCATGCACGAGCAGCTTACATGCAATGGCAGCGTCCAGCGTGAGTGCAGGTAGTGATGTGAGGTTTGTCCCTTTGACTTCATTACGCCTGTTTTAACCCTGTTTCACATGCATTTTGGCACATATGAACATGATTAATTGATTATAGTATGATTCCAGAGGTCATTTTTTTAATTAATTATTTCCTCTTCCTCAGTATCTTCCTGAGGGAGGCTGATGTTAATGCTAATAAAGCTTACGGTTGTATTCTTGCTGATTTTTAAAGCCAGAATCATCCCACAGAGGCTTTGTGGATGTGCACAACAACAAAGCAGTAAAGAAGAGATAAGAATGTGAGTTTGCAGTCATGGAAAATATTTTGATTTTTATTGGGTTTTGGATCATTAAAGGAACCGCTGATGGGCTAAAAATACAATTCTTGTTAATCAGTAACATTTTGAGTGGAAGCAACAGTCTACAAACGCAGCGTCTTGTGTTGCGCTCTCAGATAAACTGAAGCTCAGATAAGTCAGAGGAGATAATCTCAACAGGGGACCAACTACGGTAACTGCACACACACACACACACACACACACACACACACACACACACACACACACACACACACACACACACACACACACACACACACACAGAACTGATAAAGCTCACAGCTTTATCAGTGTATCTGTCTGGTAGATTTATCTCAAAGCTGAGGACAGAATAACAGACGCATACACACGTGTGTATACATGTATAGATGAAGATAAAACAGCAATGTGTGTTCAGTAGATTTCATGCTCAGAGTTAAGTGATGACATAACCACTCACCAACAACCAATGGGATTGCAGGAGGTGGAAACCAATCAGAGATGAGAGCCACATTGATTCTTAACCACTGATGGGTTAACCACATGTGATCTGATCAGCTTATGCTGGTTATATCCTATATGCTGCGGTTTGATCATCTGAAGGTGTGACAAAAACGTCACAGTGAGGAGAGTTTTTTTTGTTTTGCAACTGATTCATGAAGCGAGATTTCGGCAGGCCTGAGGTCAGATCACACGCTCACAATAACCTGCCATGACAGCTGTGGTCACAGTGGGCTGATGTCAGCGAATGATGGAGAAGAATGGCAGCGCTCTGTGTCAAACTGGATGATGCACACACATGCAACCACAGGCGGGAAACACGTGATGTGACATCTGCACGGCACAGCACGAGCGCCCCACAACACATGCAGACGTGTTACTTTGACTTCTCTAGAAAGCGAACAGCACAGGACAAACAGGCGAGCGCTCGTAATTTGACAGTGTCAACAGATTTGCTCATAAATTCGTTTATATACAGCTAATTTGCATTCATAATAATGTGCTGACAAACAGAATCGCTGCCTGGGCTATGTTCAAAGACACTCCTGATGTTATTGAGGGGTTGGAGCAACTGATATAATACATGTAGAAAGCTAGAGGCCAGGTCAGGGTTGAACTTACTATTCTTTCCCCATTTTTCAACTTTCAGTTGAGGGATTTGCACTAAAAATGTTCTATTGTCAATGTTTATAAATTTAGTAGTAATGTGTCCACCAGTCAGATCAGTGAACCATATGAAGTAGCAGAAGCCACCTTTGTCGCTCCTCTCGCGGTTGTCACAGCTAAACCACACCTGTAGCCTCCAGTAGTTTCTCACAGGACGCTGATTGGTCTGTGGTCTGGAAATAAGCAAATGAACTGAAGCCTGGAAAGATGAATTCTTGGCTGGATGGTCTCACGTGAGCTTGCAAATCCAGCTGCCTTGCAAAGTTGCCAAAGCAGCAGAATGAAAAGTATGTTACCATTTTCTATTTATGTCCTGCTACAAATTACAATGGTCAACTTTGAGCATTTCTAACAATACAAACTACATCCTGTGGACAATGAATAATAATCTTCATGCTGTTTTTGTAGGACAAACAATACGCAGTGTTCGTTAATGATACTTAAGATAAGATGAGGATGTGCAGAATGCAGACCATGATGTCAAAAGTGAGAACGCAGTCAGGAATAGAAGCTTCTCTTTCAAAGCGCTGAACAGGAAACACACATAGACGCTTAATGTACATGCACGCCGTCACACAGTGTTCTTGAGAATTTCCGCAGCAAAGACAACCTCCACCAGAGACATGCAGCAGCAGGCTGCAAACCTTTCCTTTTCAGACTATCTACATCACCGGCTACTGAATCAGCAGCTGATTTGAAGATAACTCCACCACTTCTCCTGTACTGCTTTCACTGTAATAATGCACCCAGTTAGTGTTTGGTGCAACAGAGCATGGCCGTACTTAAATTTAGATGTGTGGAGTGTTTCGTTTTCCTGTATAATGATGACTTGGTGTGTATTATTGTTTGTTATTTGACTGAGTGTCAGATTTGTGTCTACATATGAGGTGACAGGAAGTGCCAGAGTTGTGGGGGACCCACCCCTCTACTAAACACAACCACTAAAAACATTAAAACGACCGCATCGATACTTGTTTCACAGTCTGAGTGAAGGCAAACGATCAAAACAGATGACTGGTCATGAAAAGATGCGGACGGTTACCTTCAGCCGTGGGCCGGAGGCAGCCCGTGGTGGGAAAACGAAGCAGACATGTGTCGTCATTCACACAGCTGCTGGTTGATGCAGCAGGAAGGAATGCCGGCTGCATTCCTCACTCTCCTCCCTGCTGTCATCCTCCCTGTTAGCGAGGAGGCTGCAGGCTCGCAGAAGCAGCCGCCTGACCTGGAGGCCGCTGCTTCAGGATATTCTCTCACATTGACGACACACCTGAACTTCCAGCTACATCTGTCATCTTTCAAATGGTGCACTAATATCTTAACTCTGATGACACCAATGAACATTAATCAACTTGCAGCTTGCAACTTCCAGCCAAGCAGATATTTTCCACTGAAATTCATCAACAGGACTTACTTCATGACTTCATGATGTAACCCTTCGTGGGTATTTCAAATGCTCGCCGCTGACAGTTCGCACACTGTTTCTGTCTGTGTGGATGTAAAACACCTCAACACTGAGGCTCCTGCTAATACCACAGCTGTCTTAGATGAGTAATATAATATATTACTTGTGCTGCTTATTAGTAAAGTATTGTAGTTAGTCAAACTGGGCTGCCATAGCTGTGAGAAACTAAAGGAAAACAGGGATTTTTTTACAGCTGGAACATAGTGAGGCAACTTACTATCAAATGTGTAACAATGCATGAGTGCAGCCTGATATGCCAACATTCATGCTCTTATGGAGGATATCTACTGGGATTAATTCTTGTCAGCCTCTTAAAGCATATTTGAATATTACAGCAGCGACTGCAGGTGCTGCACACACATTAGTTTTGCACTCACAGCAGCATCATATCTGATGTTATTGAGGTGGGTCGTGTGTCTCTGCTGTACTGAGTATTTCGCAGTGTCTCATATCAGATTCTTGTTCTTGTAACAGCCCTGCAGGTTGGTGCTGTGTGGTATTGTGCGCTGTACAATGCTGGTATTGGGTGCCTTTGTGTTTTTTACCGTGCACTTACAGGCTCTGACTTGTCCAACAGCCTTTCATTTCTTGTTTTGTTCCAGGTGGGCTGTTCAGTTCATCCGGATATCAAAAATGTTTTGAGAACTTTTGTGATGTAATTTGGAACTTTTTGCAGAGCAGATGCAATCCAACAACAGGAAGGTGTAGACTCAATAAGCATGCTGATTAGCAGCTGTGTTTGCAGCTGTAATTGATACTGCAGAAGAGGCAAAAAGTGCACACGACAGAATTCAGACCCTGATTGATCACTAGAACCTTCAACTGAAAGCTATGTTGTGAACTTCTGTTTTGGTTTGCTATAGCACCCACATAATGTTCTGCAGGCTCATCGTTCGTGTTTTAAAACGGCAAGGTTTGCTGCTAAGTCAAGTGCAGTGAAGGAAAAACGAAAGAAAAGGACACATCAACTTTTCAAGCAAACCTAAATTCCAAATAAAAAAACACTTAAAATGCTTAAAGGAATCACAAAAATCAGCTAAACAGCACAGGCGAGCATGAACACACACATTCAAGCACGGAAAAACACACATACCTCGTAGAAAAGCTGACTGATAGGACGACAGGGATTCAAAGATACTGTTGGATGCCATGAAATGATTATGCTTTTGATTGTTCTTCTTCTCCCCCTTCTTTATCTGTGCATGAATAAAAACACACATACACACAGGCAACGAGAGGTCAACAAGAGACTCCACGATAGGCTGAAACGTCAACATTCATGGTCAATCTCTAAACCACAAACCGCATCTATGTGGGCGTGTGCATGAGTGTGTGTGTGAAAGAAGGTATGTAGTGTGTGAAACTCATCATTAATTCTTCGGTATTAATAAGCGCGGACTACACAAAAACAACATATAACGTGTACAGCTCTATGAAATTCATAGAAAGATGTAGAAGCGCTTGCAAAGAGCCAATCACAGCCCAGTGACACACAAGATCAGAATCATCTGTAGTGGCCACGTATGTGTGTGTACATACAAGGGATTTGAAAGTAGAAAATAAACAAATATTACATACAAAGAATGATAAGGCAATAAACAAAATGTACTGTTTTGGAAATTCAGAGGTGGCTAATGCATCCTAGCTCCTCTGCATAATGCTGGACTAAAAAATAAAGCGGTGTCTAATGGGAATCAATGGCGTTAGCAAGCTAGGCTAACTAGCATCCACTTTATGATTAGATGCTAGTTTGCCTAGCTTGCTAGTTTCCATATTCCAAATCCAAACTTAACAGCACAACTGGTACTACAAAACGTTTAAAGGTTATAAATGGACAGACGTCTTAAAGGGACGTGCAGAAATGGTACATAATTGCTATGTGAGCTTGCAGGGCCACAGTGTCCTCCATTCAACAGTCCACCACAGAAACCGACGTCCCCCAGGAACACTGGTCCTCTGATGTCATTCAACTGCTGCATGGAAAGACCGGAGCCGTGAAACTACAAGTTTGTCCATAAATACGAACAATAATGCACAATAGTTGCATAATCATTATTTCCTCACAAAAAATGAGACCTCAAGTTTCACTTTGACATCAGGTTCAGGTTGCTTTTGCTCACAGCTCAGCTCGCCATGAGTACTCTGTGCACTATGAGCCACCAGGGCAAATTTGGAGGGAACCTGTAGCACGAATGAGGTGCGTGGTGTTGTTTTTCTTGCCTAAATGAAGCTCAAGCTGTCACAGTGTTTGAGCCTGGCGGGAGGGAATGAATGGGTGATGCAAAAATAAGATTATGCATCAGCTCCACCGTGGTCTGATTCGTTAACGGTGAGCTCACCGAGGAATCTGAAGGAGTTTAATGATGTTTGCAAATTCATCACATAGAACTGAATGCAGATAACTTTTCTCTCCTGCTTGATCTTAACACAAACATTTACAATAAAGAAACACCAAAAGCTGATATACTGTTTAGTCAAATCCTACAGCGCAGTGTGTTGCAGGGATGAAAAACCGACCACCAAACATAAATAGTGGAGGTGAAGAGGCTGTGGTTGTGGTATTCTTACCCCAGCGGAGGTGTCCCGGTCCTGGGCAGAGGTGGTAGAAAAAGCTCCTTGTGGTTTTTCCAGTCGGCCAGTGACTCAAAATAATCCAGAAAACTCTCCCATTCTTTCTACCTTCCTCAGCTTGAGGTATCTTTCTCTGTCTCTTCACTCGCTTACAGCTCTTTTCTGCTTCCGCTCGTTCTCTCTGTCGCCATAAACATCTTCCTTTATCTCTCAGCGCTCTCTATGACTCTCTCTCTCTCTCTGGTTTTGGTATGTGGTTCTCCAAATCCCCTTGCTGATGACTTCTTGCCTTCAGAGTTGACTCTCTCCTCGACATTCGCCAAAGAGAGATTGTCTTTCTGTCGATATCACCAGTCACCTAGTTTGGTTTCTATTAATCAGGCATTGTGGCTTTAGCATGTGTGTGTGTTGGTTTGTGTGTAATCAAACTAACCACCTGCCCCCCCTCAGCCAACAGTTTTCATCAAGGAAGTAGCTGTGGTTAGAGAGAGCGAAACAGAGGGAGAGGGCGTTGTGGTGTGTGTTTTTATGCGCCCATATGTGAATTTGTGGTTTGTGTGTAGCAGGAGTTAGAGAGAGTGAGTGAGTCACCTCAGCTTCACCAAGCTTCACTGCAGGTCAGACGGTAGACCGCTGCGGCCACTTGTGTACAAGTGTGTGTGTGCATGACGAAGGTTAGCTGAGGAGAGGAGTGGAGCGCTGCGCTGCTTTTCATGAGGGATGCATGTGAGTAAGATAATACTTAAAAGGGGAATTCCACTCATTCTATACGCCAGTTTACTCACCTCTATCTCAATCTATGAACACAGATGTGTGCTTTTCTGCGGCTTTGGAGGAGCTCTGCCAGGTCTGAGAAAATAACCCAGATGATGTCATCAAGGTCATCTTGGGGGACCGCCTCCTGTGAAGTTAGAGTACTCCTTTAAAGGTGTAACAACTTACAGATTGTTACAGGTTTAAACCCAAAACCAGGACTTGAAACCAAGCAGGCAGAGGTAAAAGATTGTCTTTTAGTATTGAGAAACACACAGGAGTCAGGAAACAATGATGGTAAACAAAGAAAGGCTGACCTCACCAGGCCGAGCAGGCAAAAAGGCAGGAGTCCACCGTTGAGGCAGTGGGTCATACAGCCAGGCAGGTCAGGCCAAGTGGGCAGCACGCTCACTGAAGAGCACATGAGGCGATCTGACAGCTAACAAGTGCTGGTATATAATGCAGGGCTGATGAGGAAAAAAGGGAACAGGTGTGTAGGAGGGAGGGGACGGCAGGTGACCAGGACTGGCATCTAGTGGATGGCTCGAGGATGGCAGATCTGGGAAGTCACGCTGGATGCAGGAACAGAGCCAAGAATGTATTCACTGTGCTTTTTCATTGCCTTGAGTGTGTTCAAAGAGGCCCTGAGATGTGGCTGAAAGCTCCAGAAAGCAAGCTGAGCTCATGTTAAGCAGTTACACAACAGCTAAGTTAGTTTACATGCGATTTGTTGCCTTTAATAACATGCATTTTCATCTCTTCCTATGTCCGTGTGTTCTTTGACTACTCTGAGCTGAGATGTGTCGTCGCTTCCTATGCAACAGCCAAAGATTAATGGATGTTTATGTTACTGTCACTTGATTTCTCACTTGAAAATGTAAAAGAAATCATGGCATTTCTGTTGAATCCTTCAGTATGGGTGTGGATGGAAGACAGGCCAACCCAGGGCATCATACAGGATCACGTAAGAATTATACGTGGTGTATGTGAGCGCGCGCAATCAAAGATTAAACACCTGCTGGTTTAGTAATCAGCCTTTTGAGTGGAGGGCATACACACCGGCAACTTGACCCTCAAATCCACGCCTCCTTACACCCCAACACCTGCACTGACACACTTCTACCCACCTGAAACTCCACCTCCACCACCTCAACACACAAACAATGCCAGGACAGCTGCTGCTCCACCCCTGCAGCTTTAGGTTTCTGACTCAAACTCAAACTAGGTCTGATCATCTAAATCCACCCAGTAAGCATGTCTAGAAATACAAAATGTTCAGTTTTTCTTGATCAGTTGCACCGTTTACTCAGTCAGCCTTGTGTTAGTGAGGTGTCCTAAACTGGAGTCTGACAGATCTGTCAGGACGGAGGGTAGCTGAGGACTGGGTTGGGAAACAAGCCAGTGGATGTCTGACTGTATGTTCTGGGAGAGCTCAGCAGGATGCTGCTCACCCGCTGACCCTTGACCCCCCCAGACACAACATGACCTCCAGCTGCAACTTCCTGGGTCACGCTGGGATCAGACACCATCGCAGGGGGCTGAATCAGCTATGATTATGATGCAGTAAAGTCATGTAATCAACCTGGTTTTTAATGGAAATGCACATACTGCAGTATCTAATGTGAAGGGCATAGCTTGCTCCCCATGCTCCCCACATGCTCCCCATGCCTGCAGGTTTGTCCCAGGTTTTATTTTAGTAGAAATGTATTCAAAGTGAATGAAAGCTATTCAACTTAAATTATGTTTTTAATGACAACCTGCACTGTAAGTGTTAATACCAGGTTGAAAAATAGTGATGAAGAGTAAAGCCGGGCTGCAGGTCGAGTCTCATGAACAGCTGTCCTCCCTTCATCCCCTCCTCTCGCTCCTCTTTCTCCTCCTCCTCCTCTTATCCCACTTTTTTCCAACCCTCCTCCTCCTCGTCATCCTCTACACCCCACAGAGCTCCCACGACATCAAACCCCACCATGTCTAGACCCTGCTCGCATGTGTGTGAGTGTGTGTGTGTGTGGGCACGTCGCTGTGTGTGTTCTTACCAGCTGCTAAAATACAACAGTTGAAGTGGCCTTTGAATTCATCAACAAACAAAACCAAAAAAAAAGAGGAGTGGATTTCAAGTCTGGATGCTGTCCAATGGCATGCTTCCTTTAAGGGCTTCCATTCAACTATAGAGCGGCCAGAATTACCAACATGGCCAGACTTTGAGTCACACTACCAGGCTCCTCTGTCCTCACTCATGTCCTTTGAGCATCAAACAGAGACTGGTGGCTGGTCTGAGCTCCATAAATCTACAAAGCATGAAGATATGACTGAAATAACTGAAGGGGAACAACTGTGTGTAAAAGGCTAATTCAGACTCTGCTTTGATAACTTGAAAGCTAACGTATGTAGCGTTTGCTGTACAAGTGACAGCTGCAGAATAATGGTAGATACCAGAAAGTAGTGTAAAAGTGACCCAAGCAGAGAAGGGTCAATGCCCTTTACTGAGCTGAAAAAACAAGCTCTGCAAGGATGTTTTGTATCCAGCAGCCAGACGTCTTGCATCAATGCAGCCAACTGGGAAGTAAGGGAGATTCCTGCATCCAACCACAGAGCGGGTCCATCCCAGGTGGTATTATAGGTTTTTTCTGGTGTGGGAGAAGAATTAAACACAATACAAAACTTACAGTATATAATTATTTCTTTGTTTCAAATCAAACAGCATCATTTAAATGCACTGAGGGGATGAATCAAGGTGCAGATGCAGGTGCACAATAAGGAAAACTGGATTTTCCAAGGTCAGTAAAAGCAGCAGGCACCTGCAACATAACCCAATAGCTTAACTCTTTCAGCGTTCTTCGTGGGGATGATGAGATCATTATCGAGACCAATTTATGGTTATTGAGTGCATTTGTGAATCAGCAAAGCAGTGTTGAAGCGACTGAGAAGCAGAATCCTCAACACAGTTCAGAGTATCATCAGCATAGAAATGTATATTACATTACATCAATATAAAGAGAGGGCTGAACAGGCCACAGGAAGGAGCCCGGTGTTCAAATTAATCACTGATGATTAATGATTAGGTGGAAATGTACATCAAGGATATTCTTCCAAAGCAATAATTTATCTGGTCAAGAGCATGAAATGTTATTTGAATGTTATCAGTGGGAGTCCTGTGATGAATGCTCATGACATCCAATGGACTAAAAGGATGAAGGTGGGACCGAGGGGGAGGTGAGGAGGGATGGTGGGAAAATGTTGAAATGACAGAGGAGAGCGAAGATGGAGGAGGGCGAAGACGTCTGGTCAGAGTGAGAAACTACTGGAAGCAGAGTTAGTCACCCTCTTCCTCCCTCCCACACACACACACACACACACACACATACAGAGCAGCTGTCCACTAACTATGCCTTTGTTCACTTAGATGAACTGATGGTTTGAACTTGTCAGTTTTATGCACAATGGACAGACTTTTAAAAGACTTTCCACAGCTATTAACCCTCTGTTTTTGATAAGCAGATGGAAATGAAAGTGTTCCCATTAATACAACAGTGACTAAATATAAGTGTGCATATAACTATGATACTGATTCTATTCCAGATAACAGTGAGGGAAATCACAAGCTTTTGTTTTTCACTTTGCATCCTTCATCCTGGGTGTTATCTGCGGCCGTATCAAAACACGGATTATCAAAAAGATCTGCGGCAGTTTACAGGCCGTGAGCAGCCCAGGAGCGTCCTTCTTTGTCTTTTCTGTCGCCTTCTGCGAACATGTGTCAATCCTGCTGTCTCCTGTTATGAGACGTCTTCACACAGGCTGAGTCACGTGCACCAGAGCTCAGAGTTTCCCTTCACTCTGCAGCCTCCTCTTTTTTCCTACGCTGTCTCTCCTGGGGGTCCAAATCATTTTGTTCAGATGTGTGTGTGAACTGGGGCTAAATAGGACTGTGTGTAACAGCACCGGGGGTCAGATCATTTACCAGGACACACACACACAGACACACACACAGAGTGACTGGGTTTTTATTTCTCTGTTCCACTGAGCTCTAATGATGTCATGGGTGATCATTTAGCCATCTTGTTGAACTCTCTCTCTCTCTCTCTCTCTCTCTGTGTGTGTGTGTGTGTGTGTGTGTGTGTGTGTGTGTGTGTATAACAGATGTCAATGATGAGGCATCGTCTGAACAACGCTGTAAGACCCCTTTTGTTCCACTGATGGGACAGACATAACATTTAGAGTGTGTGCCACGTGTGTGTGTGCGTGCGTGTGCGTGTGTGTGTGCGTGTGTGTGTGTGTGTGCGTGCGTGCGTGCGTGCGTGTGTGTGTGTGTGTGTGTGTGTGTGTGAGTGTGTGTGTGTGTGTGTGTGTGTGTCAGAGGTGGAATAAGTACCTCTTCTTATACTTTTACTCAAGGAAAAGTTCTAATACTTCAGTGTAATAATATAGCTAAAATTCTGCATTCAAATCAAGCATTAGCATCAAAATATTCTTCACTTAACAAAAGTAAAAGTACTCATTATGCAGAAGGTCCACTTTCAGAAATTTGTAGATTGTATTACTGGATTATGATTATTGATGGATTAATGTGTGTGGAACTAGATGTAAATAATGTGTGTACTGTGAGGTAATTTACAATATTTGCCTCTGAACTATAGTGGAGTAGAGGTAGAAAGTGGAATAAAATAGAAATACTCAAGTACCCAAAAGTGCAAGTACTTCAAAATCATACATACTGTAAGTACAGTACTTCAGCGTGTGCGTGACTGAGGACAGAAACAGATAATCAGAGACAGATTGAGGGATTGAGAAGAAAGATATACAGAGATGTCTCATTATAAGACGCATGGAGGACGAGTGTGAAAATGTCAGTGTGTGTGTCACAGAGAGATGTGAAGGAGATTCCATCGCCTCCATTTTCATGACTCAGCAGCAGGAGGGGGATTCTTCCAGTAAAACACCTCCTCCTGAACACACACACACACTCACACACACACACACACACACACACACACACACACACACACACACACACACACAAAGACACAAGCTGTCTGCCTTTCCTCACACACAAACACATACATGCAAGTGGACCGGTGAGATGTTGGAATATATTACATCAGACACACACACTGAGTCACACACACCTGGCGCTGTCATTCCACAGACATGTGTTGTGTCTGTCAGCTGCGCACACGCCGGCAGCTGCACATCTACACACACAATACGGACCGCTGGTCAAGTTTGGACATGAAGCTGTAACAAGCCTATATTTGATGTAAATATGAGGTCTGAGTTGTGTCGTGGCAAAGAATATCCGGTAAACTTACGACAGAGAGATGGGAAATAAATCAGTTTTTTGAGTTTAGTTATTGTTTTAAGTGTCGTTGTGTAACACGAAAGGCTCTTAAAATGTAAATTAAACTGCAGCGTTAGAAGTCAGTGGAAAAGCAGAGTTTAAAAGGCCGTGATGGAAAATCAAAGTCGGTATAATTAATGAGTTTTTTTATTCTTTGCTTTACGAAAAGATGACGTGGACATGACTTAACGTGACTCGCAGTGTCGTCATTGCACATTAGGAAGCTTTAAAGTCTCAGCTGGACGCCGTCAGAGACAGCAGGAAGTAAATGGACACAATGCACATGATTCAAGACATACAGTGTTATTAAGCATACTCACACATGCACACACACATAGAGGCATTATGCCATCCAAGGCTAATGAGGTGATGACTGTTTGAGTGTTTGCTGTATCTCTCTCTCTCTCTCTCTCTCTCTCTCTCTCTCTGTCAGTATAGAGATTGGGGGTTGGAAAACAGAGCACAGCAAATGTGATAATTGGTCCCATGTGGTTTTCAGGGGTGTATTTCTCTGTGTGTGTATGAGTGTACGTGTTCAAGGTTTTTTTCTGTTTGTTTATTTGGTGTTTTTTTGAGAGGAGGTTTTTGTTTTTTTCTATCACAGCACTTTGGAGTAAAAGTTGAAGTCCACAAAGTTCACAGTAACTTGGTTTAAAGGTAGAGAAACTGCAGCAACAGAAAGATAATGAAGAAAGCAAGAGAAAGAATTCAGAGGGTGGTCTAATTTTGGCTTTGTTCGCGACAAAGTGACAGCTAAAAAGTCTATAAAGTTATTTTTATAGAATCTTTAAATCAGTCAGAAAACAAACTGGCTGAATGTTCAGCACTGCAAGCCCACCTGCAGTTCCTGCACTTTTGGGAAGTAGTACCCCGCCAGCAGGGACTTTCAGGGGCTAAAATAATGTCCCCAATACTTAATTTAGACCCTGGTCGGTGTGGTGGAATTGCACTGTGTTCCTCCAAAGGGTCCGAGTCTCCGGGGAAAGCTCCTGCCATGGGAACATGGCTAAGATCGCCTATTATCACCTGTTTCTACCATGTGATCTGTGTCCTGGATCAGGAAAAAGGTGTAGACGCAGCAGTGTGTTGTCCTTGTTTTAAGCAGATCCTGCCCACATTATAAGTTTTCATGTAATGAGATCAGTTCTTATTTCTGGAGACAAGAAACTTTTTTATACTTTTGTTAAATCACAAAACTTTATCATTATTGCAAAAAAATACAGCAAATGTGCAGCAATCCTAGATATGTTTGCTGCAGCATCAGGAGGAGGAGGAGGAGGAGGAGGAGGAGGGTGGAGCTGAAGCAGCATGCAGGGAACCAGGGACTCTCAGGGAGGTAGTGTTCCACGCCATAACGATGGCGAATGATGATTAATTCAGATAATGATGATGAGAAAAAGATCTTACATTAACTAGCTAATGTTAGCGTTGGCTTAGCGGTGAGCTACGTAAGACCATATATAGTGTATCATACCATTATTAAAGTTATTTAACAGCAGTCTTCCTCTTGTATGTCCCGTCATGGCCGGATGAGACGAACGAGCACGAAGGTGTCTTTTAAGGGTGGACAAGCCGTGCCAGTTAAAATGGAAACGCTCCGTCAAAATTTCAGAAGTTATTGTGACACCACAGATGTGACTCACCATTTTCCCACAATCACTAGTGACTAATGGCCCACAGCCAACAAAAAGATATGTTTAATTTGCCTTTTCAGAATGCCAGTTTTAGGATTTCAGAGAAGACGTGATTTCATGTTTTCACCACAAATCCTGATTCACTGTCACACTGTACTGTGTGTCAACTGCAGCTGTAATGTCTGTAGTGTTATTTCCCTCATCTGACCACATTTTGCGTGTGTTTGCCTTCCTTCAGTCTTTCCTTTTGTCATCTTAATCCGGAGACGACCGGGCCTGCTCACAGCGCATGTATGCAGTGTTTCTCGCCTCATTTATTCAGGGTTTTTCTCTCATTTGTCACCCATCTGTAATTTGTGATGAAGTACATTTTCTGGAAGTTCGCTGGAGGAACGTTTATGGGAAAAATGTGCAGATGGGAATGTTTTAAGGCTGATATGAAAGGCCTGTACAAACAGCATCTGACATGCAACTAAGCGCAGCATCACCGCTCTGCTGCTGAGGATCCTCCAGGCTTTTATCCAAACACTTAAAAGTAAAATAATTAAAATGATTTGCCTGTTGCAAGCACCTTGGCTGAACTCTACCTTCCTTGTCTTTTGGACCCTGAAAGTTGCCTGACTGGCAAACAAAATGACACATTTCCTCTTTACAGCCTGTGGCTAATCAACAGCCCCCCAAGGAACCAGCAGCATGATGGGTAAACAGCTCAGAGGGGGGGGGACACACATGTGGCCGTCCTCCAGTAACGGGGACTAACGCCGCTGACGACCCACGGAGGAGAGCAACACGTCGTGTGTTTGACATTTATGGCATGATTACTAAATTTAAAGGCTGCGTGTGTGAATGCTGACGATGTAACAGCCAAGTTTACGACGAGGGCTGAGCCTCACTCTGACGGTGTGTGTGCTTGACGTTTATGACATAATTGGTGAATTTAAAACCAACACTTAGATGGCACACTCACTGTATACTGTGTGTGTTAATGCGTACATTAGCAACCGCTTCTATTGGGGAATTATCTTTGTGTCACGGCTTTAACAGCATTACGACTTGATGTCTTAAATGAGCTAATAGTATTATGAGCTAGTTATTTGACGTGCAATATTTAAAGCGTGCAATACAATGTCGCTAATGGGTTGATGACTATAGTAAATGGCACACACACACACACACACACACACACACACACACACACACACACACACACACACACACACACACACACACACACAGGGAATCACACATGCACGTTCTGGAAAAGAGCTGAGAATAAAGCTAATGAAGTAAATACCAGACATCCTAATGCAAAGAAACTGCTTTAATTTTGAGCATTTGTGCTGAAATGCCACCTGGAAACACGCTTTGTTTAGCACACAAAAACCAATGCAGTGGCCCTTTAAGGTGTTTCATGGCCTCAGATTTTGATACCTGAACCAAAGAGTCCTCACTTATCTGCAAACAAACCAGTGATGCATTATTTTCCACGATCATGCTGAACGATCAGTTTTACTGATACTCTATGCTCGAGGAAGAACAGCCAGCTGCAGAGCCGGCAATCAAAATTACCCCAAACACGGATCAATGTCACACACACACACACACACACACGCACACACACAGAGTCAGTCAAACAATAGGACACACGCCGGCGGTGTGCGCTTTGGTTTGCTGCATGTTTGGCGTGGACACTCCTTCTGCATCTGTCCACTCTCTCTCTCTCTGCCTCTTTACATCAAAGATATTCATGACGCTCCAGTTAATTATCAAGCCACACACACACACACACACACACACACACACACACACACACACACACACACGTGCAGCAACCTGATCATTGGCGTGTTAATTGCAGGGTGTTTTCTGACACAAGATCGCCACGCTACCTTGAACACCGTAATTATGTCACACACACACACGCACACACACACTCTTGCACAGTGTGTAATTACAGGTAAAAGGAGTAAAGAGGAGCAGCAGGTGGCTGCTATATCATGTTGTCAGACGCCCCTTGATTGGACATTTAAACACCAGCAGAGGTGAAAAGATTTCAGGAGCCGCTTGATTCGTTGAAGATGGAGCAAATGTCCTTTTTGCAAACAACAAACTGAAAAGGTCTGAAGTGAATATCTGTGGACATACCTGCAGTGAAAGCACGGTAACTGTGCGATCACTCGGACCCAAACTCGCTGTCTTTCAGCGTTTGGAGAATATCTCTTCAACCACCATTTTCTCCTCTGCTTCAGAAACTCTCTTAACAGTCCTCCTCCCTGCTCCTTAGTGTTTCACCTCAGGAGCCCTCTGAGGAGCTAAGGTGCTTCAAGACAGCGGCAGAGCCCTCTCGGCTGCACAGTTTTTTGCAGCACCTACCAGAGCGGAGGTTTTGGTAATGAACCCGGTATCAGTTTTGACATCATTCTGCGCTGTCATTGTTTTCCATTGCACTGTATTGTGTTCTGTTGTGTCAGATGTTCTATTAACATCCTCATTTGAATCGCAGCACTGAAACAAAAAAGATGCTTCTGTGTGTTGATTTGCATCACTGCACTTATCGCAACAGCCTCATCTCACTTCGTGTCTCATCTCGTCTCTGCTGCCTGTGGACACTTTATGTTGGTCTCTAAAGGTGGAGTTTTCACTCATTTGCGGTGATGATCCATGAGAACGTCTTTATAGTAGAGTCTTTCAGTGTCGTTCAGCTCTAGCAGCAGATGTAAAGATGGAACACATGCTGCAGCACACACACACACACACACACACACACACACACACACACACACACACACACACACACACACACACACACATGCATAGACCACAGTGGTGAAAGGGGTTTTGAGGCCACGGTGTGACTGCCAAGAGGTCTGTGGTGAGTGGCTTGCCGCAATGTTGGACCAACCCAAACACACACACACACAAACAAGGTGGCAGCCCGCTTAAAAAGCCAAAATGGGGAAAATATGTGTGTATTGTGTGTGCACTTTAGTAGTAACTGTTTTTAAATGCAAAACATACTGGACAGCATCCACAACAGAAGCCACAGCCGGTCCCAGACTGATATCTTTCCAGGTTGACTGTAGCTGTCCTCATCACTGTTCAGTCTCATCAAAGCCATGTTCGCTTCATTCTCATGTTGTCACTCCACGTTTTCTCCACCTGCCTCGTCCTCCTCTGTTACACTGCCTGATTTACGTACATACATTTACCCAGATGCATTTCTGCATCCCCTTCACACGGCGGCTCAGTGGTCAGCGGTGTCGCCTCAAAGCAGGGCTTGATTTCAGGCTGCATGTTCCCCCGTGCTCGCATGGGTTTCCTCTGGGGGCGTCGGTTTCGCCCACCATCAAAACATACACCTTAGGTCAATTCTCCTGTCGGTGCCCTTGACCGAGGCGCTGGCTTAGAGCTGAAATGGTCTCCAGATGCCGCACAGTGGCTGCTCCTCAGGGATGGCTTAAATGTAGAGAAGAGATGTCACTATGCTGGACTAAGCATGCTGTATATGACAGTAAAGGAATCAGCTCCCTCTTTACAAACTGGGCACCAAGGCTACACTTAAAGTCCCACCATGACTGAAAAGACAGCGATCTGAAACATTTGCCTTTAAGACAAGTCATAAATAATTTCATTGGCATCAGGTATGTTTTAGCATCACGCTGAAACTGAGCCAGCCAGCAGGTGACTGTTGCTGAGCTGCTTTGCATCAGGGACGAAGCTAGAAAAAACCATGAATAAGTTCAAATCTGAGAATACATGATGATGTTTCTTAGCTTTGTTTTCTGCAGCAGTTTCATGAGAAACTCTTATGATTTGTGTGAACTCCTGTTGCAGAAATGTGCTTTGTAATAGTAGTGTTGCACTGGACTGTGAATATAGTCTGACACGCTGTTAACAGAACATTATCAAGTTACATGCTGTAACTATTAATGACATCATATTTCTACAACTCGTCGCTCAAAGGCAGCTCTGAAAGACAGAAACACCCCTCTGATCAATACATTTCCAGCTGCGTGTTCCCAGCTGCTGCTGATAATGTTATAAAAGAAGAAGAGATCCATTATTTCTTCATCAGCGTGGGTCACCCTGGGGTTTAGAGATCCGGGATGAGGTTCCAGTGGGATTTTGGGAAGGTGGTAAGATCCTGAAGCTGCTTTGAATTTCCTGAAGCGACTGCAGGGTCCTGGCATTGACTTCACGTATTACTGGAATATTCAGTTGTTAGCAATTTAAAACATCTGCTTTCAATATTACGTGAGCTGCTACTAACTAATTGTTGAGAAACAAACAAGCCACACACACACACACACACACGCACACACACACACACACACACACACACACACACACACACACACACACACACACAGGCGACTAACTGGTGCTGCTTCACATTTGACTCCTTTTAATGAAACAAACAGTGTTTATAACCCCATATCTCATCTATATTAATATACCTTGTTTCCCATCTTTCTCTCTCTCTCTGTATTCCTTTAACCCATTCAGCTTCTTGTAAATTCTTACTCATCACTGACTAAAAAACTCACTGGGCTGCAGGAAAACATATGTAATTCAATGCTGTGTGTGTGTGTGTTGATGTGCATCTTGACTCATGTAATGTAGCATGCATCATTATGAGGAGTAACAGTTATTGAGCTGCATGATTCATCCACCCAGTGTGTGTGACTCTGCTCAGCAGCAGGATTGGGTTTCCAGTGACCCCTACAGGTCAGAGGTGGCATAGCATTGTGATATACAATTATGGACGCTGTAATACACGTTGTGCATGCTTGGAAATAAAGATATCAAACATTTAAATCTGGCAGAAGTGGTTTCTTCTTATTATTTTTAGCATAATTATTTCTTTTTTAGGGAGAAGTACCCCAGTGCTAGGCAGAATAGGATATCAGTGAATTGTTTAAGGTATTTATGGGGCAAAATTGTCAAATATTCTGTTAGTCCGGTCCCTACCTCACTTTACTCGACTGTCTGGCTGCTTGCACCTTACAGCATACAAATCCTGTATATGTAAATATCCTCAGGAACCCACAAATTGCTTTTACTGCTGCTGCTGCTGCTGCTGCTGCTGCTGCTGCTGCTGCTGCTGCACTGCTTCACTTTTCACACTCACCTATTTATATTTGTGTGCCTGTTGTGAAGTCTGAATGTTTGCTGGATCAGGAGAGACTCAATTTTGCTCCTTCATGTACCGTAAAGTTTTATTTCTACCTTCTATCGCGTCAACATTTGCTGTTTTTCTGGCAAAACAGGTAATCTTATATGGGCATTCTTAAAGCTATTTTCTGACATTTTATGGACTAAATGATTAGTTGCTAATGATGGCATGTGGCCATGACTTCTTGTTGTCTTTACTCTGCATTTAACACAGAGGCTTCAGGACTGTCTGTCAGTATAAACCCTGAAATAAGAGCCAGAGCACTGTCTTCTTGACCTGTCAGTCCTCTGGCTTTTACACTTACAATTAAATGTTGTTGCCTGCTTATGTTTTGAAGCTCTGCTTGAACTCTTGCATGAATTTAAATGGACTTTTGAACCTCTGTGTTTCTCTTTTTTAGATTTGTCACATATCTATATTTGCACTCAGCTGATTCTGCAGTCGACCCAGCGTGGCGGAGTGTGATGTGTGCACGCAGGTTGTCAGTTCACACAGGAAGCAGAAAATAACCTGCAGAGCGACAAACAGTGCGGGTGTTTTTGCAACGCTGACGGTTATATGATGCTGGATGAAAGGCAAACAAAAAGAAACAACAGCAATAGAAAGAAAAGCATGCGTGTGTGTGTGTGTGTGTGTGTGTGTGTGTGTGTGTGTGTGTGTGTGTGCAGCCACAGACAGCATGTCTCCTTGTCTGCTGCCCCTCAAATAAATTCTGCGCTGTTGTTTTTCCACTAATACAGCTACTGGAACAATCAAATATATTGACCAGCACACACACACACACACACACACACACACACACACACACACACACACACACACACACACACACACACAGATAAGTCTTGTCATGCACTTGAGATGCGTATTACTTGAGGTCTCTACAACAGGTCCGATATGCAACATTATCTGGTCACATACTGGCTCCAGTACGGACACACACACGTTCTCATTTAAAGAGAAGCAGTGATGTACAGACACACACTTGGATATACACATTAGACACACACACACACACACACACACACATTCTCTCACACACTGACAAGCAGTACACACTCACACAAGCTCTGCGTCTGCAGGTCTAGGCCCATTGATCCCAGGTTCGGTGCCACAGAGCTTTGAATCCAATGCTGATAAGAAATACTGACACATATACAAACGCTCACACACACACACACACACACACACACACACACACACACACACACACACACACACACACACAGGACAGACACATAGACTCCAGCCACAGCTGTAGTTGCATTTTTTTAAGCGTTTATCATCTAATGTTTTTTTTTTTTTTTTTGCAGAGGATGGTGACATCATGCCAAACTCCATTCAAAGATCTGGAAATTCAGTGTTTTCTTGTCTTTTACAGCTGTTAAAATTCACTGTTAGATCTCTCAAAGCATTTTTATTGTAGATTATGGTAATCCAGGGGGTTTTATGGTTGAATATTAAAGAGGCACCACACACATTAATATAGTTTTTGAGCTGTAAGCTGTGATGAAAGACGTCCATGCTGGTGTTAATGATGACATTTAGTAACCAGATTTATAAAAATCTGGGACAAGGCAATGATGATATGGAGTCAACTCTTTGAGTCTGATTTTCAAATATGCAGATCGAGACTCAGAGTTTACACTATTTTTTATGCTAACCCTACTTAGCAGTTTTCATGGTAGTTTTGCTTCCCGATATATAACACAATGCTTCTACACAGCTTTCCTGCACGTCACGGATCATCCCACTCCACTCACCTGTCATGGCTGGAGCCCCTTTAGATGCAACTCTGCACTCTATCTGCACTGCAATCTATACATATCATGATAGTGACACCTAGTGTTCACGATAGGAACAGGATTTTGATATTGTTAGCTAACATAATTTTCATTTTAAAGGCCTGGCGTGTTGGATTTAGTGGCATCTAGCAGTGAGGTTGCAGACTGCAGCCAGCTGAATACCTTTCCCCACATCCCTCCATCTCCAAGCGTGTAGCAGAACTAAGGTCGGCCTTCAGGTAACGCAAAAACATAAAAGGTCCTCTCTGGAGCAGGTTGTCCGCCATGGCTACTGCAGATACATGGCGGTGCAACATGGCAGGCTCTGTGGAAGACTGATTTCTTTGCCTTTGTGCTTTTGCCATGTCATCAAATGACAACAGCCACTCAAAAGTGACTGAGTTCACAAGTTCAGATCTCTGCAAACTGTGCGTGCTGCGTTATGGGGGCTGTATCCTGCACTTTCAGTTATTCTGTCTCAATATGTGCACCATATTTTCAATCCGACTCCTCCACAGGAGCGTGCCGCTACAAACAGCAGTCTTTCTGTCCAGCTGTGTTGTTTGAATGTTACCTGTCTCCGCACTACTTTCTCCCTGACCTGACAACCTGGCAGCAGTAATTTCTGAATGCATCACTACCTGTCTTCAAATGTGACAAAAAGCAGCCTCCACATGGAGGGGAGAGAGAGCACAGAGACTGATGGCATCACTCTGTCCTCCCCAAGGGACAACTGAAACCCTTTTAAGGCTTGTCTCTCTCTCCCTCTGTCCCTCCATCATCTCTTTCTCCAGTTTTCCCTGTTCGCAATCTCCCCCTCTCCCTCTCCGTCACCCTATCAGGCAGGGCAGGCTCTGCAGTCGATAGGGCCATTAGTAAATAACAGATACATAATTTATTAAATATCCTTAGATACATATTTCAGCATCGAATTACCAGGCAGGGGAGAGTAGGGGGAGGAGAAGGGACCGATGGGGGAACAGAAGAGAGACACAGCTCGTTCACACTTAGCTGTGTCAGTAACTATTTCACATGGAGATTGAAAATAAAAAAAATTGTATATATTAAACAAGGAACAAAAGATTTACATGATCAAACAGAAATAATTACAAGAATAAATATACAGAATATAATTGACACATCGCACAATTAAATACTGTGAAATACATTACATTTCTTTAAATTAATTTAATGTTTTAACAAGTTGAAATTAATTCTCATTGTTTTACACAACGTTAATCAAATTAATGCCCATGGCTGGGCTCAGAGAGCGGCGCTTTGAGCTATATGCTAACATCAGAATGCTAATATGCTCATCGTGGCAATGCAGCATCTTAGTTTAGCATGTTAGCATCCTAACAGTGTGTAGAAATCGTTGTTTCTACATTTCCATTGTGGAGCCCAGATGTTGGGTAGAAATACTTTTCAATTTCAACATTGTTACACCCCCAAAAAAGGATAAATGAACTGTACTTATGTGTGCTTTTCAAGTTTTAACAAGCACTCAAAGCACTTTTAAAACACACACATTTGCACGCTGGTGGGTAAGTGCCACATGCTCATTATAAGCAGAGACCGTTCACACACACATGCTCACACACCGATGGCACAGCATCGGGAGCAATTTGGGGTTCAGTGTGGAACCACGGCGCTCTACCTCCTGAGCCACAGCTGCCTCACAACACTGAGGTGCGTTGTTGAGGCGCTAAGTTTTTGCGCCCGAACCTTGGAGCCTTTGAAGCGTACATCCTCCACATCCTTCACATCCTTTCACACACACACACACGCGCGCGTCATCACCAGTATGACGCACTACATCACACAATTTGCAGAAGTCGAAGTTTCACACAGAACGGCTGCTGCTCACCACAACCGCAAGATTAACCATAACACACACACACACACACACACACACACACACACACACACACACACACACACACACACACACACACACACACGCACACACTTCCTCCCAGGCCTGTGAACAGTGGAGTGAGGATGAGGAACAACAGCTACATCTGTCTGTGTCTGATAAAAAAACAAATTTTACAAATCACATTTGCCTGACTGGTCTCACAACTTAATTGTGGTTTTACTTTATAATCAGAATCGCGACGTAATCACATGATGCAGTTAAAGTTCTTCTCCTGGCATTGATTAACCCCTGAAAGCTCATCACAACTACATATTTAGAAGAGCTTCAACAAGTTTCCTGGCAAAATTCATCTGTTTTTTGTAAAATTTTCATAATAGTGCTCTGGAAAATGGCAACTGAAAACCTGTGTTTGTCTCTGGAAATCTCAGCCATCATTTTGATAATAGGGAAACTTAACTTTCAAAATAGCAACACATGGATGTACCTGGTTTCTTTTCTGATAGCCATCATCACACTGAAGGCTCAGCCAACAAGTTGGTTCTTTAGGGGTGAGACATATGAAACTCAGTGCACCACTGCAGTTCAAGCATAGCTTGAGTGATTATTTCACTCCTGATGTGTCTTGCAGTATATAGAAGAATACCAATGCACCAATGCTGACATGTTAACAAGCTTAAAAGCTTGATTTTCAATGCAGGGCTTCTCTAAAATTGGACCTTAACTTGAGCTGATGAAACAGATTGTCCCTTTAAGAAACAGTGAGCTCACATAATCCAGCCCATACAAAACGTTGTTTCTGACAATTCACATGACAAAACTGATGAGAGGGAGTAAAGGTGAGCAGGTAGGACATGGTCAGATGATTGATGGATGGCACAACAGATTTCTATTACTGGCTAAATGGTTGGCTCCTTGGTCAGAAGGCCAAGGCCACAACAACAGAGCTTTGGACAGCAGAAAACCCAGCATGATGCTGAATGAAAAGTGGACTGTGTGTTGGTTATAGAGCTCTAAAAGCTCTGGATTCTTCACCTTCTGCAATGCAACTAAACAATAAAGAAAACCTGAGCATAATATTTAGTGTGAAAGTCTAAAACTTGTCCCGGTTTTCTTCACAATGATAAGAGAATCCACAAATGGCACCTTGTCATAAACACACGGATGGTCGCACACACCTTTGCATCTGTCTGACTTCCACTATACATCACACATTTTCTCCCTCACATACTAATATGTGAATATTTATTCATATTTGATGCCACTTTAGATAAAAATCAATCAGGCAATCAAGTTGTCGCTATGAAATCGGCGCTCCGGTGGTGTTTTGCATATTCACCGCTGCTCACATCATTAAAAACACATCCATCGACGCCACTGCCGCCGACTCGCCTTTAATTAGTTTGAGCAAACATATCGAGCTGCATCTCAGACACACACACACACACACACACACACACACACACACACACACACACACACACACACACACTAACTAACACATTCAACTGTGAAGATGTCTGCATTGCAATAATGCTGAATCGGTATAATTTTCATAAAACATTTAAGGTGGAAAACTGCTGCGCTTTGTTAGACAGAAATTGACAGTGAGCTGATGTGTGTTGCATTCTGGGAGAAACTGGGCCTGCTTCGAAAATAGAAAGTGTCAAAGGTCAGCTAAGGTCAACAGCTAATAACTGTGTGTTTCAGTTAATTTTATGAGTACTTCTAAGAACTTTGTCTCAAGCTGCAGCTGAAAAGTCAAAAAACCTCCCTAAGATATGTGGAGTTGTGAGGGCAGTAACTGTTTTGGAGATACCTGTGCTGACACTTATCTCCAAAAATACATCTCAACCAGCATACCAACATTACCTTGTCTATTCAAATGGTATCCGAACTGCACACCATGACACAATTGTAGTTTTTTTTTTATTATTCATAATTTGTTCAATATTTCAGAAAGTCCAAAACTTCACATTTATCAGTCTGATAAACACAAGCCCACAAGATGATTAGAGATTTTTCCATTTTTCATTCAGCGTATTTACCTGCTGTAAGAGTTTATCTATGATCTACCTGTTGAGCCTTCCGAGAGATGATGCTCGTGATTGATTAGCTATGCCTGCAGAGGTCGGAAGGGGGAGCTCTCGGCTACGATCGTTCCCAGTGAGGCTGTTAGGGAGGGAGCTTCTTTACTGATACCTCCCCTTTTTCAGGTACTAAAATACTGTTTATGATCCCAAACTTTGTAATATGTTTGCTAAGTTTAATTGTGAGTGTTTTAGAAGCGTTATTTTGATGTTTACCTTCGTAATTGGTTCACCGTTAGCAGCTAGCTACATTCCGTCCGCGCGCGGCTAGCATAGAGGCTAAACACACAGTGTTTTTAGCATGTTTAGCTAAGTGTGACGTTACTGATGTACATGTGAGGTTAACGTCTGGTGACTATGTGTGTGATTATGAATTACTAATGTAGTTGTGTGTTAATTGCTAAAATAATTATGTAAGATTAAGCAGAAGTACAACAAAACATGGCCATTAGTATTTTTACATATTTTATGTAAAGGATTGTTTGAACTTCTCTCTTGAGCTCCCTTTTTTAATTCTTTAGAGAACCTCTCTGTCACTTTTTCTGTGTACAGTACGACCAGGTGCGACACCAGGAAACCCTCTGACGAGGCTCAATTCTCGCATCTCGCCTGCTGCGTGACAGCAGATGTTTCCTCTAGAGATGGTTTGCCATCACACTGTGCAGCCTACTTCATCTGACGCACACTGTGCTAAATAAGTTGCACGTTGCTGCCTGCACATTGGTGCTGAACTTGGCCTGCATAATCCTCTGTTAAAGCAGTGTGTACGTTTGAGGCTTGACTCGTCAGATCTGTCTATTAGAACAGTGAATAGAAACTCAAATGGCCTCCACTGTGATGGATTTTGAAGACAATATGACAGCATGAAGCACTTTCCATCTCTAATGTATGTAATGTGTGAATTTCCTCAGTTTAAGTGGTTGTGTGTGTGTGTGTGTGTGTGTGTGTGTGTGTGTGTGTGTGTGTGTGTGTGTGTGTAAGTGCCTTTGAAGTGGCTCTCTCAGCCTCATGCTGCTGATGGAAAACCTCTCATGTGTCGAAATGACCGCATCACCTCTTGCTGCCCACACACACACACACACACACACACACACACACACACACTCGCTCTCTCACACGCGCGCATTCCCTTGCGCCTTACCGCTCCCACAAAGCCACAATGCATCTTGGGAACCATTAAGGAAACCAGAGACCACCGCAGTGGGCAAAGGACACAAACAGAGGGAGAGAGGAGGAGGGCGAGAGAGATAGAGATGGATGATAGAGAGAGAGGAGGCGAAACAGAGGCAGGCTTCAGGAGACTGATCGTGTCTCTGGATTGCTTCATTATGGTTGTGATGTACATATTGTAATGTATGGAAAGCCTCTTTAGTATTATGGTTAGATGTTCGACTTATTTCATTATTGTCCTTTAATGAGGCTAAAAGTCTGCTCGCAGCTCCTACAGGCTATGACGTTATGTTACAGATACGTTTTTTGTTTTTGGATTAAGGAGTTTAATCCCAATAAACCAACATGGGCACACGGTTTTTAGAGCCAATAATCCAAACATTTTCCATGTCCCATGACAGTGTTTCTATGCTTTTCCACGTTGAGAAGACCACATTTATTTGACATCTTCAGTTACAACTTACTTTATTTAGATTATAAATATAGACTGTAAATCAACTGATAAATTGTGATGTTTTATTATAGATTTAACTATCCAGCAGTATCTAAAGTAACTCAAATTAACCTCAACTTTACCAATCGAAAGATTAAAGTGATGTAGATATTAATGTATTACTAATTATTATCCAGTAATTTATATCATTCTGACCGGGCTGTTCTGCATATTGAGTACTTTTGGTACTTTCTTTATATTTTGATGCTTTCACTCAAGTGAAATCGTAGCAGTTTTGCTCAATTCCTGCAACATTTCTACACATTGAAAGAACATTTTTCTATTTTTTCAGTCAGTTCAGTTCAATTACAAGCGAAGGTTAAAACCCTCAATCAATGCAGTACATGCAGACATGCTGCGATCCGTGAGGATTTCTCTTTTTAGTGTAATCTGTCTGTTTACTGCTCCCTCAAACAACCCGTTTTCTTCCTGACTGCAGTTTTTCGGTTACACAGAGAGTGAGAAGAGTGAGAAGAGCATTGTTGTTGTGTGGTGAGGGTGATGCAGCGGGACAGCTCAGCGATCGTCGCCTGTGATGCAGCTGATATCGACACCGGCTGAGCCCGAGAGGCTGTGCTTTAATGCTAGCCGCTGCACTCTGCCGGAGCATCAATCACACACGCGTACAGGCCCACACAGGAGAGGTCAGTAATGAAGCAACATTAGCTTAGCGCACAATGCTCATACAGTATCTACATCACCAGATACCTTCCATCAGCCTCAGCTGCTCTTCATGTTTAGTGCTGCTGTGCATTGAAGAAAACAGTGATATAACAGACATATAATGACTTAAAATGTGATTTAACATAACTCTCGTGCTTCACTGTACAGTAACTTACAGTTCTAGTATCTAGTATTTAACTGTACAACAGCTGTCGTCATAACTGTGTAAAGACGCTCTGTCTTCTTATTCTTCCTGTGCTCCTCTTTCTCATTCTTTTCTTTCTTCCCCTCCCATGTTCTCATTTCACCTCATTTCCTCCTCTCCAAGCATCTTCCCTTCTCACCTCCCCTCACCTCCTCTCTTCCCTGCGTTTGTCGTCATTTTCTCATCCTTTGTTTCCTCTCTTTTCTCCCTTCTGCTGCTGTCCTTTTTTTCCTCCTCCTCCTCCTCCTCCTCCTCCTCCTCTCCTCCTCTCCGTGATGTGACTTGATCTCAGTGGATCGAGTGTCATTTCTCTGCTGTAATTAAAGTCCAGTTTACTGCAGTCCATGCTGGTGTCTGATGACGAGACCACAGAGAGAGAGAGATCACCTCCTCTCCTCCCTTCTCCTTTTCTCCTTCCTTTCCTTCCCCATCTATTTGTTCTTTTTTTTTCTTTTTCTGTCCCTCTCTTTCTTTTTTCTCTCTTTTGGTTGGTCCTTTGACAAAACTTTCCCCACCCTTCTCATGTTTTACCTCCCATACTTGTAGGTTTACTTGCATAAAATTATCACATCTGCCAAGGAGGTCATGTTTTTGGTTCGGTTTGTTAGTCCGCCAGCAGGATTATGGCCCATTTTTCATGAAGCCTGGAGGGGTGAAAGGAGGAACAGGCACTAATGACCATGAATTTCTCTGCAGTTTTTCATTACAGCTGTTTTTGATAGCAAACTGATGGTCATGATGTTGTTTTGATGTTACATATGTACATGATGATAATAATAATAATAACAGGTGAATGCTAAACTAAGCTAATCAAGGCTTGCTCGCTGCTTAATGGGCAGACATGAGTGTGCCGACCTTTTCATCTAATTTATGCAAAGTAAACAAATTTCCTGAGACGCTGAAGTTCTTAATTATTGTGTTTTTTTGCCCTCAGGTTCGTCTGGAAGGCTGCTCCCACGGTCGAGACGGTTGAGGCAGTGTCCATCCTCGTGCATAAATGAGGTGACTAATCATTCATTAATGTTTCAGACTGCACTTCTGTCATGGTTGCATTTTCAAGGAAGAGTTATATTCAGTTTCGGCATCTAATAATTTAAATTTAAAGACGAACATTTAAAGATGGGATCAATCCAAAATGGCCTTCATGCGTTTTGGTGAAGTCTCAGCTGACTCCATCGCACTGCTCTCTGTTGCTGACTCTGCCTTTAAATTGACTAATCTGTGGAGTTAGGATTATAGATCTGGTTGGGCGAAGGCTTCCTCCGATAGGTCTAATTATAGTGGGTCGCCACGGCGATATGATAGCCAGGAAGTATCGTCTCACCCTACCATAGACTGAGCTGATCACATGGCCTGGTTTCACCTGAGCATGGCAGATTGATGAACAGCTTCTAATTACATTACACTCAGCACAGCTCGCTTTAAGATTTCATACTTTATACTGTTCACGCTGTTCTGTAAGTGCAGATTTGTTTGGGAGTTGAATTTATTGGAGCAGCGGTTATCAAATTTTGAGGCCGTGTCATCTGGAAGAGTTTTACATATTCCTAAATACATTTTTGTAGAGTTAAATGACTACACGCAGCAGAAATGGAGCACCATTATTCAAACCTAAGGTCATGTGGAAAGGTCCCTGACACAAAATCTAGTATCAGGAGCTTTACTTTTTGTTGTCGATACTGTGATTTTGTGGCGCATTAGTTAAATTAGCAAAAGCTAAGTGACATACTGTAAACCTGGAGCAGATAATAAGGGGTAAATAGGGGCCAAGTTGCTTGTTTTGGCCCATGGGCCCCATGGTGGTTTAATGCTTTTGTAATTATAATTCAGTCATAATGTGCTTGCAGCAGGCCTATGATGCATTAAGACCACTCTAAGTGTTACCACAGTCTTCAGTCTGTGATTACTGATGGACTGTGACTGTGTGTGTGTGTGTGTGTGTGTGAGTCCATTTCCAGAAAACAATACACTCACTCCCTCAGCCTTTCTGTTAGACAACAATACACTTAAAGTCCCAGTCGGTCCGAGGAGAGAGAGAGGAGCCGCTGCTCCGCTTTAATGTCGCTGTAAAGAGATCAAGACCGCACACATACATACACAGAGAGCTGCACACTGGCTGCGTTAGCGTGGAAGAATGAGGAAGAAGACGCTGAAGGACGAAGAGGGCGAGAGTCCTCCAGTCTCCGAACGTCTTTTAAACAATTAGAACTTACAGTAAGCCTTTATCAAAGAAACATACTGGAAATCTTATTTCTAGACTTTTCATTTTTTTCAATTGCTGATGGATGTTCCCTGAAAAATAATTCCCCTCCATCTGTGTCAGAAGAATTTCCATCTATTATGTCGCGCGACTCAGATTTCTACCTGTTACTCATCCCTTACGTCAGCGATCGGACATGTGGCAGAGCCCTTTACTTTCAGCTCCGTCAGTTGATATTTTTACTTCGGGGTGCACCATGGGAGACAGGACAATCCAGGAAAGAGTCACAGATTAGATTGAATGTTAATCCACATTGTAGCCTCAGATTTAACCAAGAAAGAGGACAAAAGTCAGACAATGCATTGGATGTTAATGAGACTTCGCCCAAAACACAACACAACAAAGTGCTTATTTAAGATCCACCTTTTTGTCACTCATCGCTTCCCGTGTGCAGTGTGTGTGTTTTTGGGAACCTTCTTTTGACCTGTAACGTTACTGTTATTGGAGGTTGTTTAAGGGAAAGGGCTCCATGGGGAACAGAAGAACTGAATGCTGTATGATAATATCAGTTTCAGCTGGAGGGAAACATGAGCAGAAATCTTTAAGAGACAGAGAGGATCCACATAGATCTCCAGGGCCGCTTCTCAACCATTTCTGGACAGCTGTGATACACTACGCTCTGCTCAGCGCTCCGGACGGCTTGTTTATTCAGCCAATCCCTGGTGAGTGTTACAACCTAAGTGTACATTTACACATGCAACATTTGTGTGAACGTGTCCTGAATGTTGATATTTAGGAATTCAACGTGCTGACACGAACACACCTGTTCTTACCTGCTCGCTCTGTAGCAGCTTCAGTTCACCACCTCTGCAGCATCCACCTGCAGCCTCAGTCCTCTTGCTCCCTGAGGGGGGATTTGCTCTGATCTCTCCCTGGACTGATATCACACACCGTCGGCACGTTAAAGAGTTCATGCAGAACGTTTCTCTATAAACATGATATTTTAATACATGACATTTTGCATTTTCATAGGACAAAGGTTCTTAAATATTTATATTTATTCGAAAGTTACTTTACAGATTCGATTTTTACGCACAAAACATCTGATTTTATTTTAGGGTCCATTTTTCTGCATTATGAATGTATTAACTACTCACTTTTGCCTCATGAAAATGCTCAGTGAAGGATGTCAAAAGGCATTTTTATGTGCTACCTTTACCTCAGTAACAGATGTAATTACCTTTGTCTGATGTCTATGCATGTGAACAACTTGCAGCTTGCTGCATCACAGCAGGAAATCCACACAAATAGTACATATTTCTGTTTTCGGGTCTGCATCTTTGGTTGACAGCACACATTATTTACTACACACTTCCCTCTTCTCAGACACCATCTGTCTGGAAGTCCAGAGGAATGACGTCTTCTTCCTTGGCAGGTGTAAAATCAGCGCTCGGGTGTCTTTTCGTTATCACTCCACTTGATCCTTTTGCTGCCCGGACAAACCAGTAGCAGTTCTGTGAGCGTGAGTTCTCCACCTCTTGCTGCCGTTCAGCTCTCTTGTTGCTGTTTTGGCATCTGGCTGCTGTTATTTGTTTGTGTTTGCCCGTAGTCGGTTCCGCTGGGCCGCCTTTCCTCCAGCGTGTCACAACCAAACGTCTAACCGAGAGCTAACGGGAGGCCTCATGGGGTCAGTGAGTGCACGTGTGTGTGAGGGGGAGCGCTTTTATTGTGTCTTTTAACAATGTGAGTGTATGTGTGCGTATCTTGAAAACTACAGGGAGTGTGTGTGTGTGTGTGTGTGTGTGTGTGTGTGTGTGTGTGTAGGCACAAGTTTTGTTAGTATTTAATTTTGTGCACACGTATGAATGCCTGCATGCAAGTGAGTTTGTGTGTGTGTTGGAACGCACACTCCCCAGGGTCAGAGTGAAGGGCTTGTGCAGTAAAAATACTGTGTGGCAGGTAAATAAATACACACACACACACCCACAAACACCAGGCCCTGTCTACGAACTAGCCGGGTGAAACCAAACCAGTGTGGGCTAAGAGGAGGGAGGGTGTGTGCGTGTGTGTGTGTGTGTTTGTAGATTTAACCAGACGGCCAACAGAACATACACTCAGACTCTGATAGGAGACTGTACAGTATAATTGAAGGTAATTAGAGTCCAGTCTTTCATTTGCTGGTATTGTAACACAAATACACACATCATATCCCAAACTTCCAAAAGCAGTTTGGCACATGGACGTGTTTGGAGCTGCTTTCAGTTCGAACATTTCTGTCCAGTGTGATCACCAGTGAGACATGCAGAGTAAATATAATAATGAAGTGTGGGCTGTTTTATGGAAATGAAACGCTACGGCTGGTGTGCTGTCAGCGAATCCCGTGTGCAAACCAGCGTGTGAGTCAGTCTGTCAGTGCTTTCTGACTTCCTGTCTGTGGCTCTGAGCTCCAAGCCCACTGAAGATGAGTTTTAGGGAAAAGCCACTTTTGGCGTTCTAGTGAGTATATCTGGCAGTATGATGGTGCATGTAGGAGTCAAAATAAGCTGCAGTGGTGATGAAGGAGGTGCAGTTGTCTCCTGCTCCAAGGCAAAGTGAAGGTGTGACTGTTACTGGTAACAGAGAGACTGCATGAACCTGATGGTGTTAATGGTGTTCGTCCCTCTTTGTAGAAGGTCTATGAATCAAGACCGAGTTTGATCTGTTTACCTTGAAGCTTTCTGGATTCTGTTTGTCGTCTGTTTGGTACTGTTACTTAAGTTTTTGCAGAAAAAAGTAGATCTTTTGGGTCATTGTGCGTCTGCCCAAACATCTCACTCTGCTCAGGGCAGTGAGACATCATCCTGATAACAATAACACAATAAAAATGAATATTTCTCATAGTCAAACAACAAAAAACTGCTTTTATGACATATACATCATTCCCCATCTTCCTGCCTTATCGTCTTCATCATCCAGTCCTCTGTGCTGCTGAATTGCAAAAACAAATTAATTCTGATATCAAACAGTCAACGCAGGCCTTTATCAGCAAAAGACACGAATATTTTAGATGTTCATTTATTCAAAATAACATAAAAAAACTTCACATACTAACAGTGAAGAGTGAATGCAGCTCCAGCGGTAAAACACTGATTACAGTAACAGTAAGTGTGTGTTTGTGTGTGCGTGACGCTCGCCCACAGTAACAGTGATTTCCTGTCAGCTTGCAGCATCACAACAGGATGAATCCTTGTTACTGACAGCGACGCGTCACCATCATTTACAATAACAGCCTGTCTGACTGTCTGTCTGTCCGTCCGTCTGTCTGCTCTGACATCAACTCCAACCGGCTGAGACGACACTGACCTGCACAGAAACACAGAGAGAAGCGAGACTGAACGCTTTGCTTTTGACAAGCAGGCTACCAGCAATCAAAAGTAAGAGGAGGACTGAATGATGAATAATACACAGGACATTACACAAGTTTGATGTGTCCCTAATCAAGACTCCTGCTCTGAAAGTCAATGTCAAGGCCAAAGTTTTCTTTAGATAAGCATGTAAAGAGTCCAACTCAAAGATCAAAGGAAGAGGAAGTCGAGATACAAGACTGACGAGCTTAACTAGCAGCCTCAGCAAAGTGCGTTTTCTCACTAATTTGGAAGGTTGTTGGATTGCTCGCCATACTGTCAAACCTCAGTTTTGTCTTTTAATATCACCACCAATGAAGACAGCTTCATATAATTTTCAGATGTCAAAAGTCAGCTATCTGATATGTACACCTGAGCCCCCCTCCCCTGATGAAAACATCAGTATTCCCTGTTGCCTGCAGCCTCATTAACAAAGCACAGAAACATGGTGACACTTAGTTTTAGTAGCTGCAGCACTCTTTTCATTTACACTCAATCAACTGTATTGATCTGAGAGCCATGATTCAACGTCTGCAGAATCGCATCCTGTGCATATTCACACACACACACACGCACACACACACACACGCACACACGCACACACTCAGACAGTGGAAAACAAAGGGATAAAGAAGAGAGAAAAAGATCAGAAAGAGAGCAGAAGAAACTCAATCCATCTGTCACCTTTGAGAGCAAGTGACCTCTTTGTGTGTGTGTGTGTGTGTGTGTGTGTCTGTGTGTGTGTGTCTCCCCTGGTGGCTGTTTGTGTCAAGGGAAGGGAAACTTAAATCAGCAATTAAGGTAAATAATTAACGAGCTTAACAATGTATTATTAATGAGACTGACGGCCTAATTGCCCTCCGCTTAAAACGGACAGATAACACCTGAAGATAGATAGAGAGAGCAGGGGCAGAGGTAAAGACAGAGGGGGCGAGGACAGAGCAGTGGAGACCAGGAGAAAATGGGAAAGAAAGGGAAAATGAGAGAGAAAGACTTTTGATTGAGAAAAAGGCCTAAAACAAAAGAGGAAGATGAGGTGGAGGGACAGTGGTTAGTTCATCAGCCATATCTGAGAGCCTGCGCGTTAGCTGGAGATGCATCATGGGAACACTGGATGAACTGTTGTGCAACAAAAACTAGTTCCAGCTTGCAACTATCCCTAAAAACACAAGTTGTTCTTTGCTCATTTCTGTTTGTGTAACAGGATTCAGCATGTTTGGAGATGTTGGTAGGTGCAGTTTTGAACTTTGGCTACCTGTTTCCCCCCGTTTCCAGTCTTTATGCTAAGCTAGGCTAATCACATCTCGACTGCAGCTCTGTAACTAACACACAAACCCTGATATTCACTGACATTGATCGCTGCACCTCCGTCTTGGAAAGAATTATTCAATGTTTGATTTTGTTTTCTGGGCTGGAGACACTGAACACTTTATGCTTATGCTTTATGCACTTTATGCTCTCATTTTTTATTTTACATTAAATTGCACCAAAGTTGAGTTGTAATTTTTCTGAATTCTTCTGAATGAAAAACATGAAATCTGAAGAATCACTGAAGAGGACAAAAATGGCAGTCTCTCTCACCCTCCCTCCCTCCCTCCCTCCCTCTGTCCTCACTTAGTGTGTATCGGGTTGCGCAGACAGAGGCCTGTTAATTGCAGGGAGATTACAGTGAGAGTGTGCTTATGAGCTAGCATCAGGCCTTTTAGCAGTATCGAGACACTATTGGATTGAGATCAAGTTGACTGCATTAACACCTACTAACACCTCTACGCAGCAAAACACACAGCTGTATCGGTGCGAGCGGGTCGAGGCAGAGCTGACTGACTGGAGGGCTGGTAATCTGTTTACAGCCAAACACATCACCATGTTACTCCCAGCTGTTAAGTGGCAGAATCGCAGGTTAAATCAATGCATACAAGCCGTGCATCAGTTGTAGTTGAGAGGCATGATTTAAACTGAACAGTCAGGTGATTGCTGTACCTGCTCGAGCAGTTAAAAAGTACTCACAAAGTAGGATTAAAGTTATTGTACAGGCTGCAGAAGCTATGGGGGTAAATGCAAGTGGTGCCACGTCTGCAGATTTGTGTGCATCTTATCTCTTTAAAGCTTTCTGAATACCTGTTTTCTTCTAAGCTTATTTCAAAATAAGCAAAATCAAAGTCATGCAGTAACATGCATTTGTATTTTGCACTATTTTTCTCTCATAAAACCACAGAAATGATAGCTAAAAATGAATTATGCGAAAACTGCCTGCAGTCATTCATATTAAGTAGAGAAAGATCTGAAATGAAAAGCCAGACTGTGGGAGGCTCACCTTCACGTGTTGGTCTGCTGAGCTGCTGGAGAGGACTGAGTGGCCGTGTCTCCGCTGGGTCTTGTTAACCAGGTAGAGGTAAACTCTGGACTTCAGTCAAACCTGTGGACTTTGAAGAAAAGCGTCTAATCTTTATGACTGGGGGCCAAGTGCAGACGCGAACAGAGATATGAGGACGTGTTGTAAGAGCTGAGAGATATTCAGCACCTTTATCATCACTGCGCGCTCGTAGCAGGAAAACATGTCAACATCCTCTGCACACACTGTGTGTGCCCTTGTTTTACTCGTGTATGGACGCTGTTTGAATGAGCCTGACCCCCGATACCACCTTTAAATCTGAGGTTCATATTGGCTGGCTTTGGGTTGCATTTTCAAAGCCTTAATTAAAACTATCGTGGATGATCAAAACACGTAAAAGTTATTTATTTTAATAGCATTTATATGTGCAGAGAATTAGGGAAAGAATGAGGAGAGATGCAGGATGCCAAGTGTCTTCCAGTGGAGAAGACATGAGGACACCTCTGGTGTGCTCTTCCTGTGGGAAAAACTTGATAAAGTACCTTCCAGGGTGCCTTTCCAGTGGAGAAAACGTGAGAATGTGCCCTCTGGGATGCACTACACTAATGGGCACATTAGCGTTAGCATCCATACATGCGAGACGTACATCTACGTGCCTATAAACGGTTAAATATCTAATAGCAAGTCCTTATTTGCGCTCAGTGCATGCTGGGATAGACCGGCCGAGACCTTGCTGCTATAAATGAATCAACCACTGCCTCTCATGGCTCATTTTTTTACTGTTACCTTGACCCATTATTTGCTATAATGTCTGATTTACATTATCAGTGACGTTCTGACTTGTATTCCGTAGTTCGTCATAGTATTTTTTGGAAAACTCTAAATCTATTGAAACGTATTGCTTTGTATGGCTGCAGATTGGAAGTTGGCTGAGGACAAACCAAACGCACACAGTAGTCAAACTGAAGCCTCTCTCTCTGCATTAGCCATATAACTGATGCCACAACCATTATGTGGTCTGTGGGTTGCTCTCTCTTTCTTCACCTCTCCATTTTTTCTCCTGCTGCTCTCTGTCTCTGTCTCTGTCTCTCGGTTTGTCAGGACACAGGGAGTTGTGGTCAGAGGGAATTGTGGGAGGAAGAGGCAGAGAAATAAACACCACATCTCGATGAGGGTAATGTCAAATCTGCCTCATTATCAACAGAAACCCTCTTTTCATCTGTTTGTGTGTGTCTGTGTGTGTTTTTCTCACACACACACATCCACCATTCACTTGGTGTGCTTCGGTCAAAGTCTCGTGACAAATCAAATACATTTCAGATTTAGAGTCCACCAACATCCATTTTCTTCTGTCCCCAGCAACATAATGACGAGCACTGTCTAAATTCCTTTGGAGATTAAAAGGCTCGGGTTTTCATTTTTATTTGTTTTTTTGTTTGTTTTGCTGAGTGCAAACTCACAACAGTCTTTGCACACGATATCTCATCGCATTATCCATGTCTCGGTTTGATTTACAGATCACAACGAGATTAGCTGAGCACGCTTTGGGTCGTAACGACTTTTAAGAACATCGTGGCCTCTGGGAGCCACTTTTAGACCTGTTTTAATATTGATTAGTCCAGTACAATTGAGTTACATCAATGCCAAAACAAATGAACAAATAAGAAAAAGAAAAGATGCATTAAAAACAATAAAAATCAAAGCTAGGAAGCGAGCTATTTCCATATTTAAGGTCACTTATGGTTCAACACATTTACGCAGTTTACTCCAGCTCTCTGCTCCCTTAAAGGAGGGTGTCTGGTGTCTGAGCCTTTACATTAAAAGGACCAGTGTACAGACATTAGCGACATCTAGTGGTGAGGTTGCAGATTGCAGCCAGCTGAGTACCCTTTGCTTCAGCCTTCCCCAAAATGCTGCTCTCTAGAGTCAATGTTTGGTTTTTCTTCCCAGTAGATCCCCTTTAATCCTACACGCTGGCCCTTTAAGAAAGCCTAAACCTGTTATTATCTTTAATGCATGGTGACTGGCTAGCATTAGCATGTTCCAGGTCCTTTAAAATCCAGGACGACAGTACTGGTGCTCGTACTCCTGCTGTTAATATTTGTTCAGCCGTGCGGCGTCCGATCAAAACATTTCAGCTGAATATGTTCAAGTTAAACGGGCTCCCAAAGCCAACCGGTGTGCTATTGATCAGTACTACAACAAATATGTAATCAGATGCTGTTTTCGATAAAAAGCCGGTCTAACTGCGCTTCGCTGTGGACGTGCCCGTGCCACGTCTTCAGTCTGCTGCTTCAGAAAGAGCAGACAGACTCAGAAATATGAGACGATGTATTTTTCCTCCCTGGTGTCTCCGAGCACTTTTGCAGTTTACAGTTACAGTCAACTTCTAACAAGGCAATTAAAACAGGAGCTGCCAGACACACAGAAACCTGCCTCACACACTCGCACACACACAGTTTCCACTCGGCCTCTTGTTTTAAATGGGAGCTGGCAAACGCACGGACAGCCCTCGCTCTCTTCCTTTCTCTCCCAGTCTTCTTCTATCTCGCACATCCTCAATCTCTCTCAATTACTCCTCTTCTCCTGCCATCTCTCTTTTCTCTCCTCTGTCTCCCCATTTTCATCCACCGCCCCACATCACCCTCCTGCCAATGCCAATGCCTAATGGCTTTGAGCAAGGCAGCCCGCTCCCCCCCTCCCACCTCCATCTGAGAGAGATTCAATTGGATTGGAAGCCAATCAATCACAGCCAGTATCGAGCTGTGATTGGATTTGGCCGGGGCTGACGGGGTGAGGTGGGTGGGCGGAGGGGGGCTGGTTTGATTTTAGCTCTGCTTCAATGAAGGTAGATCTGATGTATTATTGCTATGGACGTACAGACGGGGCAGACTGTGTGTGTGTGTGTGTGTGTGTGTGTGTGTGTGTGTGTGTGTGTGTGTGTGTGTGTGTGTGTGTGTGTGTGTGTGTGTGTGTGTAGGTGGTAGGGTGGATGATGTGTATGATTGTGGTTGACGTGTGTCACAGTTTGAGGTTTTGAAGCAGTGCCAGCTCTGACTGATGTCTGCAGAGGTCCAGCGCTGGCTATCTGTCATACAGAGATGAACTGAGTCTCATGTTACATTTCACATATCAGACATTAAGATAATGCGATCAAGGAGGAGTGTGACCGCAGAATAAGCTGAATTTTCTATATTACAGCCATTTGAAGGGGTAGCTTGAAAATAAATGAAACCCCCCACACTGGGACTCTTTTCTTATGCATTTTTGCTCTCCACGTACTTCATCGTTCCCCTCAAGTGACCAAAATCTTCCTTTAAACAACAGTGTAGTCCTTTGCTCTTAAGGGCTCAGACATGCTTGTTGGAGGGTCAGACAGCATCTAAACCATGTGACATCACACTTTTCTAACACTGGGATGCGCCTTGTTATCATGACAGACATTTTGGCATGTCGCAGTAGAAAAAGCGCAGGTTTAAACTCTAAATTAAAGCGAGCACAACGCACGCAGCACATCCACCGTTCTAGTCAATGCAGGAAATTCTACCGGTCAAACGCAGGAACTGTGTGGAGAATCCGGTAAATTTTCAAAATAAAACCACCTGTGTGGAGTCCCAGTCGTACATCAACAATTATAACTGCCAAACATTTTACGATAAAGCCTATTTATGAAGCAGAAATATTAAGGGAAAATGGCCAAATCAGCAAAATCAAAATCACTATTGGCTAATTAGCACCACCCACAAAGTGCAGCTGAACTTCAGAAGAAGCGTCCATACACCCACAGAAGCAATCTGACATTATCATGTGAAGACATTGTCCCACAATATCAGGTTATACACCGAGGGTCCTGTCTTCATGATGGCGCACTGGTCCCTGAACACACCACGGCCACCACTGAGCCCGTCTCTGCATCAGTCATCTCTCTCTGCTTTCTTTCCCTCTGTCTCTCTGTCTCTGTGTGGACGTCTGCAAACTGAGATTAATCCTCTTTATAAGAACTCTCTGAGAAATGACAACTCACGCACACACACACACACAAATGAGACTCTTTGCCACTATATATGAGTGATAGCTGCATTAGGTCTGTGGAGAACCTCCTCTGTGACAGTTATGATGCTAAAGGATCTTACTCTCCATGTTTCTCTCTCTTACACACAAACACACAAGAATCCAAACATTTTACTTTCCTTTAAAGCTGAATTTTCCATTCACACACACGCATGCACACACACACGCACACATTTTAGCGGCTCTGACACCAGTGGCAAGCTGCAGCCACAGATAATGCTGTAAGGAGCTGCTCAATACTAATTCACTCACCCTAACCTGCTTAGCACTGACCAGTCACTCTGCATGTGTGTGTGTGTGTGTGTGTGTGTGTGTGTGTGTGTGTGTGTGTGTGTGTGTGTGTGTGTGTATAAGTGAAAGAGAGGAAGGAGTGTGTTTGCATGTTTTCCTTTTCAGTGTAAGTGAATGTGCATGTGACAAAGTGTGAGTATGTGTGTGCGTGTGTGTGTGTGTGCGAGTATAACAACCTGTCTGTGTCGATGGTGTGTGTTTGTGTGTGTGTAACCCGTTTAGTGCTCCCCGTACATATTTCTTTGCTGTAACATGAGCTGTAGACCGGATCAATAGAAATGTTTCTTTGTTAATGAAGATGTGTGTGTGTGTGTGTGTGTGTGTGTGTGTGAGTGTGTGTGTGTGTGTGTGTTGGAGGTGTGGAGGAGGGGGGGACACTTAAGCTGACCACTGCGTCTGACCACAGTGGTCAGTCAGTGGACGATTTATAGAGCCCGCAAAAATTCACCGCCAACACACACACACACACACACACACACACACACACACACACACACACACACACACACACACACACACACATGTTGTCATTCTAGGTCAAGGGCATCTACCTACCGTCCAGTCCTTTGCTAATATTCTACTTAAATAGTACACAATATACAGTGTAGTACAGCATCTTAATGCAGTATAATTACCTTGTGTTGGGTTTTTTTTCATCAGGCTGGACAGAAACATTTTTGAGTAAAATAAAACCCTTTGAAATTCAACTTTGCACAAAAGTGCCTAAGACAAGAACATATCACAGTGTATTGAGTGATATATATATATATTGGCTGAATAAGATGTAAAGTTTTCTAATGCTTTTATTTTGGAGGTACGACTCCTCTGTACCTAAAAGCTTCTCTGTCCAAACAAGCTGGCGAGGAGGCGAGGGGACTACCAAACAACTTGATCCCCTTCCTCTATGTCATCATCATACCTCTTATTGACAGTCTGCGCGGCTTCATTAACATATCTAATTCATACATCGCTCACATAAAGTGTTGAGTATGCATGAATCCGCACAGTCAATATTTCATTTATCCTGCATTTGCACAGTCAGATGTGCAGGTGTGATGTGTGTGTGCTGAGTATATGTAGGTGTGTGTGCGTGTGATAAGAGGATGGTTAATGATTAAACGGTGATTAGATTTGGATCGGGAACACTGTGGATGTGTTACATGCATTAGGTTGGAGTTCAGAGTTTAAAGGCCAAAGTCTCCCATGGTTTCGACATGAATTACCCGTGCCATAAATCCTGAACATTATAACAGTTTGCAGAGAATTCAGAGTCCGTTTATTGTTTCTGGGGAAGCCCACAGTTTGCACTGCAGTTGTGCAAGGCAAGACGTGTGTAAAAATACATTACATCCATCAAAATGTGAAGCTGGAACAGATAAGCGTGTCACCTCCTGACTAACTGGGACACAGTATTCACCCTGTTTGCTTGGTACAGTCCACAAAAACAGGCAACCAAACTGAGGAAGCAGGCGACCTAAGAGGCTAATTAACAAATGAAACAGGTGGGAAAACACACAAAGACAGGAAGTAACACAAATATGACACATGAGGAGAGTAACCTTCAAAATAAAACAGGAAATAACTAAACCAATTTAATTCTATGGCACCAACATGCAGAAAACAGTTCATACCTTCATCATAAATCTATAAAAAATGTATTCTACGCTGACTCTTTCCTGTAAAATCTTAAAACCCATATTTAGTTGACAAGCTAACAGTTTAGTGTCAGTTTTAAAGGTTTCATAAGGGCCTTGTGGCCTGAACTAACGGCAAAATAACATTGGACCAGGCAGGAGCGTGAGATCATATCTGTCCAATAAAATCACCTTTATAGCCCGAAATCTAGCCTCTGGCATTTACCTTGGCCAGCGCCTTCAAAGCCAAAGCAGCGCACCCCAATTTCTAAATGATCCAGCCCAAATTTGGCTTCTGTGAAACGCAGTCTGGCGTCACGCAAAGATGAAGTTACCCTGTAAATCAGTGAAACTGCGGCAAAGAAAGAAAGAGCGCTGATAAATCGAGAGTGGTCAATGTCCTCCCCTCCTCTTCTTCCTTCCATCCATCCATATTTCCCTTCCACGACATGCATCAGTGGTTGTAATGTGTATGTATGTGTGTGTGACAGTCTCCATTGATCCCCTGTCATCCTGATCACATTACAACCCCCCTCCGATTAGATCTACATTTTTAATTTTCCTCCATGGATGACAAAAAAAGACATGAGCGCAGGATGGAGCGGCGGAGGAATGAGAGGAGAATTCTAGATGTGGATTAATATAGAGACTCAGAGGGGTCAGCAGGGGTCAGCTGGGGGGGGGCAGATGGACAGAGGGATGCTAGTATAGACAGCATGTCTTAACATTGACTGACTTAAAGTCCCACACTGATGGGTTATTTTCATTTTTTTTTTTTTTGCCCATTTACCACAATTCATGCATACTTTTTACTATTTTCCACAGCAAACTCCAATTGAAAAAGCAATTTGAAGTGCAGGTTTAAGCCTCATTTCTCCAGTTTATTTCATATATGTGGTGCACACAGTGAGCTGATAGCAGCAGCAGGTCAGAAATGTGTTTTTGCCCTCATGTTGGTGAAACCAGAAGCTTCTTCCAGTCTTGTTCTTCAAGAGCAAATAAAACTAATTTACCTTTTTATTTGCACGGTCATCGTCTTTGTTATGTTTATCTAGATGATATAAAACTCATTGCAGCCTATAAAATTGTGATAGACAGGGTGGAGCAGTGGGAGGCTGTGCTGGTTTTAATGGCTGAACTGTGTCAGACAGATGGCTGCAGGCTGACCTGTGGAGGACACGTCTATTGTACATCATCTCTCTGGGGTAAACATACCTCACTTTAATGTTATTAATAATCATATTTATTATCATTACAGTCTGCGTGCTCTCCAACCCCCGGGCCTTAACATGCTCACACACACACGCTGCAGGAATACACACAAGCACACAGAAGTAGAGGCAGCAGACACAGTAAGTGATATAGATTACAACACTCGTCACTCCCTGCAGAACGAGAGTCACGACCTTGGTCCAAATGTCATTAAGGAGCTGGATGTCTCTCCATTTTTTGTCTTGCATCCTCTTGACCTCTTCCTCTTTGCTCATTTTCTGCACCTTGTGCTTTTGTGTACTTCATTGTATCATTGAATTAAATCAAAACCACAGTCTAAAGCTTTCCGCCCGATACAGAAACATGTGCCTCTTTTAGGAGCCACCTGATTTAACGCAAACTTGAACAGCAAAGAGGAAAATATTTGATGTAATCTTGAGAAAACTCGTTTTTTTATCAGGGTTTTTTTTAGCTTTAAGCAGTGGTTGAGTGTTTCAGTAACATAATGTGAAATTTGGAGTTGTTTTGTAGATTTGAAGTCAACACATGGCGAAGTTACATACTGGTATTGATGACTTTTAAGATACTATCATAGCAAAGGGCGCCATATAATAAAGGGCTCAATATTTGTGGACATTATCTGTGGAAGTGGGTGTTGTGCTGGACAGGCGAGTTCACAGAGTCTTTGTTGTTTAAGGAGTAAAATACTGAAGCATTTGGCAGAATACTCCCATCACCTGGTCCCTTTCCTCAGCTTTCAGCTGTATCACATGGTCTTCATCTGTTTCATTAGACTGTCTGCTGATTGATGGTTTTCATAGCATCTATACAATCTGGATAACTTCTTCTTCTCTTGTTATCTCACTTGTCTTCCACACCATCCTTACCTCCTCGCCCCCTCCCCTGTGTTCTGTCTTCTCCCTCCCCACAGATAATCTCTTGCTCCTCTTCTCCTCTCCCTCCCCTCCCTCTGTCTTTCTCCTCTTCCTTATTTCTCCATCTGTCTCATCCTGGCAAGGCCATTAACTCATAAATCCAATACGGGCCACCTCAACACTATCTGTCTTCTGCCGATGGAGAGCAGGATGGGATGGAGGGAGCAGAGAGGAGGATCAATGGCTCCCCTGACTGTCAGTCGGCTCACTCGTTTTCACATCCATCTCCCCATCGCCTCCTCCTCTCCTGCCTTCCTCTCTCTTTTTTCTTGTTTTGTTCCAAACCCAGTGGAGTGTTGACCGCGGGACCAAATGCTGACGCAGCTTCTCCGCACACGCTCACAAATATCATCAGTACATCTCAGCTGCTCCTGGACAAAGTCACTAATAACACAGCGTTTAGCACACAATATGACAGAAGAACCACGAGTTTGGATGGATTGGCACGACATTCATGGAGTCCTCCTGACTTTCCTTCGAGCATCTAGAGCTTCTTTTGTTGTTTCCAGTGAATTATCTCAGGAACTATTGGATGAATTGCCATGAAATTTGATCTTGACATGCTCCCCTCAGGATTAATTGTAATATCTTGATCATTATATTGTGGCTTTTCATGTAGCGTCAGCATCAGGTCAAAAGCTTAATTAACTGACTTTCCCATCAGCCTCAGCTGCAGTTTGTGCTAAAGAGCAAATGTTTGCATGCTAACGAGCTAAACTAAGATGGTGAGCACTTATACCTGCTAAAGATCAGAAAGTTAGCACTGTCATTGTGAGCATGTTAGCGGTTGATGTTAGCATTTAGCTCAAAACTGTAGACTTGAAGCTATATTTAAGTGAAGTTACGTCGTACTTGTGCCAGTTACAGCACTGACTGATTATTACGTGAATGCACATCCACATTCTCTCTATCACACACACACAAGTACACAAATTACCACATTCCTGTAAGCTCAGTGTAGCTGTTGTGTTTCGCTGGCATGCAAACACAACTGAGGTGAATGGAAGTCGGTTTGTGGTGATCAGGAATTAAAAATCTTCCTGTTCCACTCTAAATATCTCAGTCACTCCGGTTAATCCAAAGGCCTTACTCTGCAGAATTTACAATTAGCTTCAGACGGGGGAAAACTGATGATGATGGTCTGTGGCCTCTTGTTTCCAGAGGTGCCCCCTTCAGGTAACCCGATCCTGGTAGGAAATTGGAGTTCTGTCGCCTCAGAGTTGTTGATGTAACTTTTTAATACACTGCTGTACTTCATCATAACACAGGTTTAAGGTTATAGCTTGGACAGTGTTTAGCAAACTTCCTTAAAAGGGTAGTTGTACTACTGTGTGTGTGTGTGTGTGTGTGTGTATGTGTGTGTGTGTGTGTGTGTGTGTGTGTGTGTGTGTGTGTGTGTGTGTGTGTGTGTGTGTGTGTGTGTGTGTGTGCGTGGATGTCAACTGTGTTTCAAATATCTGGAACGAGACAAGTAGTGCTTGGTTTGCCTCAACTTGTGTGCAGGCGCAAAGAAATATTGTTATACACACAGAGAGGATGGCCAGCGGCCTGTGGCTTTGGCACACACGCACACACACACACACACACACACACACACACACACACACACAGTGTGGTTAGAGTGTTTCAGCCCCCAGTGAACCACACTGGCCCCTGGTGAGCCACAGAATCCATGAGGTGTAGAGTGACAAGCTCGCTCTCTCTGTCTCTCTGTCTCTCTCTCTCTCTCTCTTCCAGACACACACACACACACACACACACACACACACACACACACACACACACATACCCATAGTGTCTCATTCTTTGAACAGACCTACAAGTGTTTCATCTCTCAATTCTTTCACACTCATAGCCTGACATTCATTCGGTCATCCCGTCACATCTTTCTCATTAGCAGTTTTCTTTCTCTCGACTTTCTGACAGGTCAATTATCTCCCAGAAATGTGTCTAATTCTCACAAAAAGTCTCTACAGACCTTTCAAGAATCTACCCAAACCCAATGTGGTGCATTAATTGAAAAATGGTCTGAAAGGGACCTGAACGCACATTCTTTGCACGCAGTCTGACCCGTGAAGGCGAAAGAAAAAGGCTTATTCTGACATCCAGATGCAACTCAGTGTCATTTGGATTATGAATTAAATTAATTTGAATGCAAGGATACTACTTGAAACAACACTGACTGTGATCCTGCCCTCTGGTTTTCACTTTCTCTGTCTTAACTGTCACACACATACATCGAAAAGTGATGCTAAAGGAACAGAGAGCATGTTCCCTCACAGTTTATGGAAGGACTTCCTGCTTCATCTCAACCTGTGCTGACGCTGGATGTGCAAAAAGGGATTGTTCTTTAAGTTTTGCTGTTAACAGGTGAGAGAAACGCTGCAGGTGGAGAGGAAGCAGAGATTTCAGCTGCAGCAAATATTCGACCTTAGCTGACAGACATTAGCGGGCTAGCGTTAGCCTGTGCCTGCAGACGCTGCATGATAGCCACCACTGAAATAACTCAGGAATTGCACAAAGTACAAAAATAATGTTCAAGTTTTAATAAATCTGAATGATCATTTAAGTTCTCTATTGAAAATGTGAGAGAAATACAACCACAGACTTAATATTTTAGCTCACATCATCAGACGTTAGCCAGCCAGCGTTAGCCTGTGTCTGAAACTACTACATGATGAACTCATCTCTCTTTTAAAAGAGTGAGATCATGAACGTTTAAAAAACAAATTTCATCCAACCGCATGTGTGTACACACACACACACACACACACACACACACACACACACACACACAGACAAAATGCGTGCGTGCTCTCTACAGGCTACTCTTCACCTTCCATCAATCCAAATGCTTTTATCTAACAAAATGCAACACAGCCATAACATCAGTCACATTAAGCTACAAACGCACACACACACACACACACACACACACAGACACACACACACACACATATGCAGCATCTATCGTTTTAATCCGAGCGGGTGTCCACATCCTTCCTCTCTCACACACAAACACAAATACACAAACACACCGAGTGTCATATCAAACACACCATGCTCTTGCAGAAGCAACACACACTTGATCTCATTCTCTCTGTCACTCACTCACTCACACACACACACACACACACTCTCACACACACACGGTCAGGTCGTGCCCTTCTCGTGTTTCCTTTGACACGTGGTAATAGATTCCGCTGTAGCTCTACGCCTCGGCTAAGTGGCTTCACCTTTCACTGAAAACAAATCACTCTTATTCTCTCCCGCTCACACACACACACACACGCACGCACGCACACACACACACACACACACACACACACACACACACACACATACTCTTCTTTTCTCTCTCTCTTTCCACACGCTCTCTTCCTCTCTTTCCATTTTCTCTTTCGCCCTCTCTCCTCTTCATCCTCGTCTCTGACCTTCCTCCTCTCTCTCTCTCATCTCTCTCCCATGGGTGCTCTCCTCTTCCTCCCCGTCACTCAGCCCACCATCCTTTTATTTCCAACCTATCTGTCCTTTTCTATCACCTCCTCCTCTTCTCTCTTTCTTCGTCTCTTTTTAACCCGGTGTCATCTGTGTCACACGTGTGCGATTGTCAGAGCCATTGAAGTCAGTAATAGTAATAATAACTTTATTTATGAGCACCTTTCTTAGATAAAATGCAGCTCAAAGTGCTTTACAGTTTGGCAACAGCAGAAAAAGACACAAAAATAAATAAGAGCCGATAAAAAAGCAGAGAAAAAACAGCAACAAAATGAGATAAAAACACACTTTATTAACTTTTTAAACCCACAGAGCTGCATTATCTCATAACTGAGTGCTGTAGCTGAAAGCAGTTTGTCTATTATTAAAGTAAATGTATTGCTGTTTATTCATTAGCAGCAGTGGTGCATTTAGTAGAAATCTAGTGTTGTATATATAATACACACAAATACAGTAGGGTGTGTTATTACTGTTTGTCTATAAAGAACATTATAAACTTATTTTTTCAATGATCATCAATCTTAATTGTCATTTTATTCTGAATGTTCTAATTAGCAGTGCTCATTTTAAGAAATATGTTAATATTTATTTATCCGCGGCGCTTTTTGAAATGTTTCTTTGATAATAATCATGCAGTCATTATTTTAACATGCGTGTATTTTATTGCGTTTGCTGCAATTGATTTGAATCACTTCCTAAAAAGAATTATTAGCGTCTTTGTTGTTGCTGGTCGGCGTCACTATTTGCATTAAATAGTAATAAATTCTCTGTTGTCCAGTTTTGACATTTCCCCCTTTCTGTCCCCTTAAACAGCTTAAATAAATGGTTTTAGGATTGTTACACTCACTTTATTCCTCTGTCTGACAGAATCTTTGAGATATTGCTAAAATTTTAGATTTAAACATTCGGCTGCACTGAGTTTGTTTGTGGTGTCACAGAGGATCATTTCACCACTCAGCATTAAAAAAATGTTTTTAGGTCCTCATACAGCTCTAACTGTCCCCAATTATTCCTGAAGAGGCCATATTTAAGAGGCTTTGGTTGCAAAAAAAAAAAGAAAAAGAAGAAAAATAAAAGTATGTGGACGATGAATTCTGTCTGTCTATTAGCCTGCAGGCTTCCTCTCAGTCCAAAAGTATTCACAGGACTGAGCTGTAGAGGTGAGGGGGGCAGGGTGGACATGACCCCCACGTGCAGATAGTGATTAAAATAAATTTAGCTGAAGTGCTTGGATGATTTACCACTCGTCATCATCATCTTCTTCATTCAGTCTCTTTGAAATAACCGCAGTCCAGTCAGTCAGCGCGTTACGTCAATTGCTGAATTTGAAAAGATGTGATGTTTTTCTAATTGATAAACATCTAGTTAAACACCTTAAAGGCTGTAATGTAAATTTCAGCTTTCAGGTCGAATCCTGTCGCATCCCTGTAAATTTTAAATATCCTGTAAAACCAACTCTGTAGGACACGTTTGTCCTTTTTTGCTTGTTTCAATAATGTTATATGACTCTGTTCTGTATTTTCCAAAGCCTTGAAAAACAGAATAAATGGTCGTATAAATGGCCATTAAAATATATTAAATATCAAAAAGATCAGTGAAATAACTTTTTTGTTTGAACCGTTATCACAATAACATGCACAGCAAATGAGTGCATCAGATGCACAATAGTGTTGTTTTCATTTTGGATTTTATTTTGTTTTTTGTTTTTTTTTATTAAATCCAAACTAAATTATATCCATCGACCATAGTTGAGTCTTGAAATAAATTTTGATTTTTTTCAGGTTTGAAACTTTAAGATCGACTTTTTATTGTTATTTCAATTATTTTAAAATGAATGAATGAATACATAAACAGACTAAAATCCAGCTGTGAAGCAGACACGGTGTTCACTGCATCCCTGCAACTGCACTGAGGCCATACATAGAGGAAGACTGCCCTCTGCTGGACACTCTGAAGCTGTCCGTCTCAATACAGACACCCGTAGAACGGGACGATGTGTCCATTGGTATTATTTCTGGTTCTTCTGTCCTACATCTTTCTGGAAAACACTTCTGGAACTTCTTTGAGGAAGTTGTTAAGAATTCTAAATATGTGCACAGTGTGAAGTAAAGACTTTAAAATACTACTATGTACACAGACCGACCGTCTGCCATGGAACCAGACTCTGTCGGTGGTCTGCGACTAACCTGACTGAACCTCATGGAGGTTTTCCTCCTACAGCACGGCACAGTTCACAGTCACAGAAGAAAATGTGCAATAATGCATGGAAAAATGAAAGACACAAACACAAAAAAGGAGGGAAGGACTTCCAACTTTGTGGAAACACCTTGTTCTGTTTCAAAACAAAAAACAAAGGCTTTCCGACCTCAACCACATCCAACGCCTTTAGGATGACGTGGAGCACAGACTGAGCCAGGCGCTATCAGCCAACATCAGTGACCGACCTGGAAACCAGAAGGCAGAAACCAGAACGCCGCCGGTCGGACGGGAAACAACCACAAATATGTTGACCATACTGGAATGACTCATGAAAGCTCTGTTTGCTCGTGCTGACCTTTCCTTTCCGTCTCTGTGTGGACGAACGGTTGAAAGCAGGTGAACCAAACGCATCAGGAGGAGGACGTGACGTGTGCAGAGATCATGATCCACACATCTGATGAGGACATGTTGGAGTCAAACAGTGTCAAATCAGATCCGGTTTGTCTGTCAGAAACAGACCAACCTTGTGATGGGAACATCACAAAAACCCTGTATGTGTTGGTTTTGGAGGGTGCTGTGTATTCTTCAAGAAAATACTTCCTGGTACACACACTGTGTACTTTTTCAGATTGTCACTTTATCTTTACTTTTTTCTTGTGATGGATGAGCTGGAAGGAGTGGAAAATGCTTCTCCTGTATTTCCCTCAAACTCTGAAGCTCCTTCCCTTCCTGTCGCTCTCCCATCTCTCTCTCTCACACACACACACACACACACACACACACACACACACACAGACATTACATAGACTTACATTCATTTCCTGGAGACTAATCATAACCCTAGCCCTCACCCTAATCTAAGATTTCACCTTAAAATTGAATAATTTACATTATTTTGTCCACATACAGGAGGCGGGTCCCCACAATCTGAGACAACACACACACACACACACACACACACACACACACACACACACACACACACACTCAGTGTATTAGCATCAAAGCTCTGCAGACAGACAGAGAGCAGTAATGAATGAGTGGATGTTCTTAAGCTAAATTCTTTTCGCCCAGCAACTGACACACACACGCACACATACACACACACACACTCACACACGCACTCACCTCATATCATTCTTACTCTTTGCGCCGTTCAGTATTTTGTCCTGTGCACCTCTCCTTCACCCCGACTCCCACATTCATTCATCTCTCTTTCATCCCTCCATCGTGTGTGTTGGGGAGATGGGGGTATGTGTGTGCTGTGTTATTGGCGAGGTGGCGCTCCACCGTCACTCTGACAACTTCCTGTCTGATGGATTAGTCGTCGCAGTGCGGGACAAAGGCAAAGGCAGAAACTTCTGTGGGTCTTTTGTCATGTGGACATGACTTCTCAGCCTTTCCGTGCCCTTTGATGTGCATCCCACGCTTCTTTTTACAATCTGTGTGTGTGCGCGTGTGCGTAAGAACATGAGTTTGCCATGTCGTTTTCTGTGTTTGAATGTTGTATTTGTGAGCTTTGTGTGTGTGTGCGTGTGTGCGCAGTCACTGTGGCTCCAGGCCCTCATGCGTCAGAGGGCCTTTCTCTTTCTGTGGCCCCTGAGCAAACATATTAAGAACTACCTTATCACTGCTTATACAGCCAGGGCCACACACACAACGCACACACATTAAACACACACACACACACACACACCACATTCACAAAAAGATAGCTTTGACTCCAAACACACAAAGCTGGCCGCCAAACTCCCCAAATGTCACCGATCCATCGAGGAGGAAGAGGCGGGGCCGTAGAGTCTTTCAGCTCAGTCATTGGTTGACGCAGAGCCATCAGTCAGGACCGTCCGGGGCAAACTCAGGTTTATAAAGGCAAGACTGGTGGAGTGCGTTAGGAAGAGGAACGCATCCGGCATGTTGACAAGCCTTCTTCAAGAGGCGCATCCATGGAAAATGAACAGAGAGACTAACATTGTTATTTAGACAAAAAGAAAGATATTTAACTAAGTTTGCGGAGCTGAAGTAGACGAATACCAACATCTGGTTGAAGAACAGAAGAAAAGCTTAGAATTTGTTTGACCCATTGCAACTGAAGAGGTTTTCCAGTTTGGGATCAACAGAGCCTGAAGAGAACAGGAAGAGTCTAAAAGAGGCAGTTGGATTTGAGATCAGCAGACCGACTTTAAAATCATCTCAGCTGATGTCTGCACCGTCGACGACATCTCCAGCATCAACAGAAAGTCGGGAGGATGAGTGGAGCGTAAGAGGAAGCAGCAGAGTTTGAGAGCCTGTAGCAGAAGTCCACATCCTGACAAAACCTCAGAAGAACGTCAACTCACTGCTAGTGATAATAGTTCTGCGCTACATAAATAAAGTACTCTGCTCTTACCAAGCCTTCCATAACCACCGCCATGCCTAACAGAGCAGCATTAGTGTCGCTGATGAAGGTAGCCATGATGATGCTGATGATGCTTCGGACAGGAGTGGAGGCAGCACCCGCCGAGAGAGGTAAAGAAGAGCAGCTAATCCTGATGGATGTAGCCTAAAGTGGATAGTTCACCATGAAGCACAACCTTTTTAACTAACTCACCCAGTCCGGCATCCTCGGATTTGTGTTCATGTTGGATGCAAGCGTGGCTTTTATGTAGAGAAATGGGAAGTAGGTGGAGGTGGAGGTGGTGGATGGACCTGCAGCACGTCTGAGTTCAGTTTCATGAAGTTGTTTCAAACTGTACAAGAATATGAGGGAAGATCAGCATCTTCAGAGTGACTTGACTGTTAGTTTATAAACAGACATGTTGGTGTAATATATAATGATGGAAAATTATAAAATTAAAATCACAGACTTCTTGAATGTAAAAATAGACCAGGTCTTTAGCTCGTAGATGCTGTAGCAAAGCAAGATGAAAAGCTTCTAAATTACAGTAACAAGGATGAAGCTTTGATTGGCCAATACCGTGCATGAGTCCAAGAATATTTATCAAATTCAGTGTCGAAGCGTTCTGAAATCAGACCATGATATGATCATGTATCAGTGTTTATTTAAACTGTAGTCTTTCCTGAATATAACTTCAATATAACACGGTCATAGACTCGGACATCGATTTAGATTTGGACACTAAATGACATTAAAAACAATAAGATGGTTTCTGTGATCAGAGGACTTTTTGCTTTAGCGTGACCTGCGGACATTCCTTTCTTTCCTCACAAAACTCACTCAAAGTGTGTGTGTGTGCATTTGTGTGTGTCTGTCAGACAAACACACTGAGCTGCATTGTTGCAAAAACTCAGACGTCATTATGCAAACACATAAACACATCTCATGCAACTCTTATGTCACCGCTGAGGGTCCCATAGCAACAGCAAAGCACTGGAATCCCACCAAAAAAGAGAGTGTGTGTGTGTGTTTGGTTTAAGGTAAGAAAGTGCACATACTTCTCAGTTAAGGGTTGAATCCTTAGGTGTGATATTTTGCCATATTTTGAACGTCCAGCACAGCTTAGCTTTCCCTGAAGCATAGCCTCTTTCTAGGAAGAGTCCTCAAAAAGATGTACAAAGTCTTCTGCGTGCTTCCCAAAGCTACATCATTAAGTTCGCTTGCTCTACTAATATAACATCCTCTTCCTTATCTCACTCATGCTTCAGCTGCACCAGAGAGGCCTCCAGCATTAAATCCCAGCCAGTACCTGAAACACTGGCTTCTGAGCACCAAAGCAGCTGGAGCGGATGGGACAAGAGTCGCTGACAGGACCACTACAGGGACCATCACCGCGGGCGTCAGGCCAGGGCGGTTCAGGACCGACCCTGGGACAGCCAGTCCAGATAAACGAGCCCAGATGCTGAAGATGATCTCAGCCCTGGAGCAGCTGCACAGGACATTTAACAGCACGCTGAGCTCACGGATCACCATCATGGCAAGAGGTGATGAAACTGTTAATGTGTTAAGGTTTTGTTCATCAGTTGGCCACCTATCCCAGCATGCACTGGGGAGAGGGTCTCAATCTCCACAGTACATTCAGCATTTCTCACTGAAGCCTGTTTTTTTTTCTTTTTTAATTCCAGCAAACGGCAGAAATTCAGGGAAAAAACATAAAGTGGTAAGTTCCTGTAAAATATTTGTGGCGATACACTTCAATAACAAGCGAATAAGAGCTTTTGAATCCTCACTCAGGACGTTTTGCTTCGTTGAATTCCTAAAAAGTTTACAAGGATGCCGGCTGATCAGCATGCTTGGTGTCTGTAATCACCCCCTCTCCTTTCTTTCTTTCTTTTTTCAGCAGCTCCCTGCTGCCGAGGGAGGGGTGAAGCCCACCACCGCGGCCCCGGTCGACAGCACCACGTCCAGAGAGAGCGCAGATGTCATCGTCCCCAGCCTGACTGGGCGAAACTTCAAGAAGTCCCTCCCACCGCAGACCAAGAAGACCAATAAAAGAGGTGAAAGTCAAGGGCCTAAGCCTTACCTTACCTGAGTATCTGTATAAGGAATTAGAGCAGGAATTTCGTGCTGCAACAGTGTGACGTGGTTGGCATTGTTAGCACACACACTTAATTAAAAATAGATGAATTCATTAATTAAGTATCTCTTCAACCAGGATTTTTTTGTACCCTTAAAAACACTTCTGCTCCATTAGAGGAGGGGCATTCTACACCGCTGCCAACATCATGAAAAATATACTATGACATCGACAAAACACCACAGTTTACATTTTGGTCAAGCTACGTGAACAGAAAGCACAGATTGTCAACAGCAAACAGCTTCCGAAATACTGTGTATAAAGTGAATCTGTGAATTCTCGTCAAAAATTAAAAATGTTTATCGTGTGTGCTCATGGTTGACAGTGCTTTCTTCTTCTTCTTCTTCTTCTTCTTCTTCTTCAACAGTGTGCTTCTGGAAGTACTGCTCCCAGAACTGATCGCCTCTCGACCTGCGTTGTCCTGGCTGGTGCTGGTCTCCCTCCATCCTCTCCCAACTTTCCTTCCTCGTCACCCACCCATCCTTTTGTCCCATCCATCCATCCATCCATCCATCCATCCATCCATCCATCCATCCATCCATCCATCCATCCATCCATCCATCCATCCATCCATCCATCCATCAGAAGGTATCCTTTAAGTTCTTGTTGTTGTTACACACTCTAACTGATTGCCGGTGACAGTGTTGAACTCATCTATTGATAGACGAGTGCACAATGAATTAATAGCAGCTTGTACATGCTAACTGCTCGTTAAAGAAGTGGACCTTATAGCTTGAAGGTATCAGGCAGAGTAACTGTAATTCCCCGTTTGCACTCTTTGTGTTAAGCTAAGCTAACTGGTTGCCTGTTTGCTTAGTTCAAATTAAATATGTGAAATGTTAATCGACCTCAAAAATCAGTATCAGTCCAGGCCCCCAGAAGCTCATATTGCATGACCCTTTGTTCCATCCATCCATCCATCCATCCATCCATCCATCCATCCATCCATCCATCCATCCATCCATCCATCCATCCATCCATCCGCTCTCCCTTCCTCTCCTCCGGCTCCTCTCTGACCTCTGAGTGCTAGGAGACTGTTGTTGCGACATCAGGAAGCCCTGCGCCGCCCCCCACGCCGGCGCCAGCCCTGACTCGGACCTTTTCGTTCACTCATTAATTAACAAGACTGACCAATGAAAGATGACGATGTGTGCTCGTGGCCGGGCGCATGAACAAACCCCCCGTTAACCCTCTCTTTCCCCTCTGAGACAGACGCATGTCAGTTTTTGAATGTGTGCGCCAACTTTGAAATAAAGTTAATTTCTAGCATGACAAACACCCACTGTGACAATAAAGATTGATATTTTATTTTTTCACAGTTACACTCTCTTTAGTTGTTCATTGCAAAAACAGACTGATGCCGCGAGCTCACGTGTCTTCAGATGTAAATTACACGCTCGTTGTCGAGGGGCTGCAGGCTCTGAAGTGCAAAATACAGTAAGATTCTGTGTTTTGTAAAAATGTAAAAGAAATAAAGAAAAAAGCAAAACAAATTCATCATAGAAATTTTAAACATCTTAAATGTGTAAGTTTTAATTGTATTTTAGGGTTTCTCACAGTGTTTTGTACATTTGTCGTTTCCTAAAATTTGTTTATTGGTTTTGTTAAATATTGTGTTTTGCACTTCTGGGCCACCGTAGTTGCAGATGTGTAGTAATTCATCATTAACCGTGACAAGACTATGACAGTAACACAGCAAACCTGTTAAAAGCATTTTCAGAGAGTGAAAATTGTGTCTAATTTGTGGTATTTTAGCATCATCTCACACATGGTCTGCACCCAGTTTAACAGAATTTGTCTATTTGTGTTGAACCAGGATTTTAACTGAAAGAATGATGAACTTCAAGCCATTCATTTATTTCCCAAGCTGTCCAAGCATTGTGTTTTATCCGAGAACTCGACCATAATGCTGTTTGAAGTGCGACTTTGCTCAGTTTTATTACTTCACAGCGCCACAATATGAGCAGAAGCGCATTCTTCCTCTGGATGTTTCTATGGTAATTGAGCTGTGTTTGCTGTCTGGGTGTGCAAACTGCAGAGGGTTTCCACAGAGGTCATCATCGCTGTCGCCCCGGTGACGAGCGTGTGTGTCTGCACATGCTCGACTCGCACATGCGTGGATGTGTTAAATATAAAGGGTCTTCCACGTGCACTTTGGATCCTTTGAGCAAAGAGTCGTCACATGTAGCTTCACTGATATGAAGTAAAAATACAGTGTTCAACATAAAATAATATCATAGGGAAAAAACAGGCTAGTTTAATGAATCTCAGTTTGCTGATTGGTTATGATTTAAGGCTGTAAATGTTTATGATTAATGCGATGACACCTGTCTAATGATTGTTTCTGTTGCATTCACAGTCTCTCAGTAAGCAAGCTGCATATCACAGTCACCACGGGGAGCTCCAGTGTAACGGCAGTGACGGTTCAGTGCAGTCAGATCGGCTCGAGGATTCTGCGTCAGGTGTTTGTACACGTACTCATCACCTGTGCTGCTGCGAGCGCAGGCAATAGGTTTTCATTGTTTTTCATGTTAAAATAGAAAGATCGCTTGACTGAGCATAAAAGACTGACACTGTTAAAATGATGATCGAAACACAGAGACAAGAGACACAGTGAAGGCCGTCCACATAGTGATAAAATCAGTTTAATAAAGATTCTCCCCAGAGAGGATATAAGGCCAGAACACAGCAGGCTGGTGGCAGGGTTGGTTTGCTGCAGATAACGCTCACATCTCTGCCAGTCACTGCTGCCTGAAGGCCATTAAACAAGTGTGTTTAATGAAATAAAGCTGCATTCAAGGTAAGTAGGAAAAACATAACGTGAGCTGTCGTTTGGACAGAATTAAAATTGATGTTTGCCATAAAGGTGAAGGCCGGATAAAGGTGATTCTTGCATGGCATAATGGCAGCGTCATCACTGATGAACAGGAGATGCTGAGATGATCAATAGGATCAAGGATCTGGATATTATAATGGCGGTCTTTGAGTGTTTTGTAATGTGTCAGCCAGAGAGTCATCATCACCAGTTAAACCAACCAGCACCAAGACCTGCCCACACTCAGCCAGTCAGTAGCATTAGATACAAAAGAAGTGTGTCGAACAAAATCACAATCTGAGTAAATAGTGTCATTACAGAGTACACGTTGAGTACAATTAGCTGTTTAACAGAAAAGGCTCTTAGCTAGTGAAGCCTCGACATTAAACTCTTCAGTGTTTCATGTTAATTTGACTACTGATTCATCATCCAGACAGATATCTGATGAAGGAAGTGGAATCAGACTATTTATTTCACACACAGAGGGCCAAACGTTTACACTGGGAGGTGTGAACTGGACTGTGGGAGCAGCAGGAGAACATGAAGAGGAGCCACTGAACGCAGCCCACAGGTACGTTGTCTTCAAGATTGTGAATGCATGTCATTCAGTAAGGCTTTTTGCTGAGCTTGTGATGCAGTGCCGGCACACAAAAGCTAATGCTGGCTAGCTAATGTTTGTTTTTGGGAAATATTAGCTAAATACAAAGCTAAAAGTTTCTTAGCATACAGACTGGCAACAGCATGTCTCTGTCCCACCTTTAAATCCCATAAAAACCAAAACAGGAATGTCAGACCAGTGACTTCCGGGCTTCACATGCTAGCAGTTTCCCTCGTTTTCCAGTCTTTGTGCTCTGCTAAGCTAACAGCTCCCGGCTCGAGCTTCATGTTTAGCGTACACTCATGAGCAGAAGCCGTCATCTCATCTGACTCTCGGCAAGAAAGCAAATGAGTGCATTTTCCAAAACGTCCCCTCCTGTTTGATTATATATGAAGGGCTGTAACTGACAGTACTGTTTGTGTAATATTCTTTATTTAAAATGAGTTTGAATAGCAGCTTTGTACACTTAGATTATTTTTTCTGATTAAAACTTGTGTGTTAAGTTTGCTCTAATTGTCTGACTAGCTAATCATAGCAAAAAAAAAAAAAAGAACTAAATGGTTTTTAATGCAGTCATACTGAACAGCAATGCTTGCTCATTGCGCTATTTATTCAGTCTTTGTGGTGAACTTGGCCCTGCCATTGTCTGAAAAGTCAAAAAAAAAAAAAAGAAAGAAATCAGGAATTAATTCTGCCAGACCTCAAATTACCGGTTGTTGCTTTTTGTCAACTGATTAGCATGAAGATACGACTGTGCAACCCAACCTGTGAGAGCACACACATGTACACATACACACACATTTACTGTAGACACACACACGCATACACACACTGTCTACTTGTTGTACCCCCCTAGAAGTATGCATGCTCTGTTCTATCTCATGTATTGACCCCCGGTCTCTCCCTCTTATTTGATTCGTTTTGCAACATCCAGGTAGGCAAATTGGATCTCCCTCTCAGCGGGGCAGGTGCTGGTGAACTCCTCCCTCTGATAGGCGCAGTTTAAATACCTCCACACTCCTGTCATCTCCGCTGGAATCTGAAATCCACGGTATTTCTTGGCCACGACCTGCAAAAAGAAAAATATGAGCGGTCCTTGAAGTGTTCCAGCAGTCCAGTATTATCACCGTCAGTGTCAATTAGCTCTTGTGTTTGGACCAAATAAGAACCTTGAAGATCATTATTTTCCCTACAGAACATCAGGCTGAATGAACCTTAAGGATGTGGAGTTTAGGCAGCAGGTTGCAGTCCGCCAGGGTGAGCTCAGAACCGTCGAGAAAGCTCCTGGTGGACTCGGGCAGGTCTCCTGAGGCATCGGCGTCAATCTCCTCAGGCAGGGGAGTCCTCAGGAAGTCATCAAGGCGCCGGAGAGACTTCATCAAAGCTTTCTCTAAGGCTGCAGACAGAGGTACAGAGAGAGAGTCGTACAGTTCACATGGCTGTAAATATGAACATCACATGACCTTAACTGGCAGAAATCTCTCAAATAACTCAGATCATCCCAGATTGTCTACCCTCATCCACACCAAAGCTGCATATTTTTGGCCACTTGCAGCACTTGGCCACCAGCAAAGTGAAAACACAACACTGAGTTAAGCAGCCGATACAGAGCATCATTAGCATTCATTTATTCACTGTGCTTACAGTAGTAGCACTCAAGTGTCCCACCGTACTGCAGGAATGGCACATTGCATTGCATTGTGCTGCAGCATAGCATGTGTTACAGTACAATGGCAGCAGGTGGCGCTCAGCTTACACTCACATCAAGTACCAACTTCAATGCATGTGGTCATCTGATCTGTTTCTGTAGAAAATATTCCTCTGTGACATCAACATGGTCAATACTTTCCTGAAAAGCCTGTAGAATGCACTCTGGCACATGTCTTCTGCCCTCTGGTGGATAATCCATGCATTGCAGGCAGCTTAAGCACCAAACTGACTATATTTACAACGTCTACTTACTTATTAAACCATGAACTCTCTCCGTTTGTCCCTCTCTCTTACCGTCGTTGGTGTCTTTCCGTGGGTTTTTGATGTACGCTGAGAACTTGGCGAACACATCGATGCCCGCTGTGTTGGCTTCAGGATGCCTGGGAGCCAGTCTGGGGTAGCTGATGATGAACACACATAAGAGATGTGCATGCGTCTGCAGAGATGCTAACACATTAGCGTGTGGTGCAGACCTGCGTGTCAAGCGAATTCCTAATTGGTTTTCTCATTGTTTTCTGTTTTCACAGGCTAAAATTGATTCCTGTTCTCTTCTTCAGTGTTATTTATGTTGTGGTTTGCTAAACGTGACATTGCCTTTGCGGTGCACATGTGCCTTGCTGTGCCAAAGAAATGTGTCCTAATGTAACACCCATGTTATGTTTATTATGTGCGGCCCGGAAAAGGATAATTCCATCTTAAGCCTCTTCTGGCCAACTGCTGTGCATTCATGGGGCTTTGTGTGGGTTTGTGTACCGCGGTGGGGTCAGTTTCTCCTCCAGGAACTCCTCGATCTTGTTGACATCGACCTTGACCTCACCGTTGAAGGTCACAAAGGGGGGGTTGGTTCCTGGGGCGAGGTCCTGCAGGTCAGCCGGCTTCCTGACGACGCAAACCGTAAGTGTTTACCGAACTCAATTAAATCACAGTTAATTTCAAATATTTCAAGTACTTTTCTCCTGATGCCACAGATACTGAAGCTGAATGATGGTATGTATGATGGATATTCATACAGTGAATATGAGTGTGCAGCATGTTACCGTTTGAGGTCGACGGTGGTGACGTTGAAGATGACTCCTTTCAGCCACAGGATCATAAACAGTCTCTGAGAGAATGGGCAGTTACCAATGCTCTCCCCATCACTCCCCGCCTATGCACGCACACACACATGCACACACACCCAAAGACGAACACAGACACAAAGCCACAGTGAGTGTCGGTGTCTAAAATGAGCTGCAGAAGAAGCACAAAATCATTTGCAGAAACAATCGCAATTGAATGAACAGTGTAAGACGGCAGCCAGAGAAACAAGAACGCTGTGGCGGCCACGCATGGATACTGTGTGAATACGCCATCAAGTACTTGCAGACAGCATCACTCACCTTTACAAACAGCTCAATAGTTGGGAAGCCCAGTGTTTTAACTGCGATGTCATACAGGGACATGGTGAACCGCCCAGTTCAGCAGGGTTGAGTGAAAGCTCACGCTCGTCTAAGACAGCTTCTTATCCCAGAAAGAAAACCCAAAGCGACGTATTGCGCTCAGGAGAAATTCATGTTTGTTTAATCCAAAAGTGATCCCGTCATCTCCCAACAAATCCACCATATCCGTCTGACCGCATGTCCGTCTGACCGCCTGTCCATCTGCCTGCTTCTTTTTTCAGCTTTCTCTGGTATGTCAGTGTCTGCTCCACACAATCCCTCTTTGTCAGAGCAGATATTAAACACTCTCAAGTGTAAATGTGTGTGTCTTGATCACATTGTGGGCCAGGGGAAAGAGGCTAAGCATTAGATTTGGTTGAGGTTTGATTGGGTCTGCAGTGGTTAAGACCGGGACGAGGAGCTGATGTCATGTGGCAATATTCAACATATATGTGATACCACACAAGATGTATTTCTGGATACTGTGTTGCTCCATCCACAATGTTCAGACACAGGTTTTTAGAAAGGTAAAGTCTGTCTTTGAATAACGTGGGAACTTGACAAGCTGACAAACAGTTAATTGGCAGTTAATGTGGAGAAAACCGGGCCTTAACTTGCTTACATAAACATCATGATCTGACACGAGGTCAGTGTCTGTGTAAGACTTCCCTCATTCTTCACGGGAGTGGGCAGCTCTGGAATCTGTGCTCCATCACAAACGCACATTTACATGCACAATGTGTCCAGTGTGAGTGTGCGTTGCAGCCTTGGGGAAAGATGTTTTCGGCGCCCACAGCAGCCCAGATGTCTCTTTGCTTTTCTGTCTTTTATTTGATGTACATGATACGTTATGCGTGAAGCTGCTCATCAGAAGTCAAAATAGTGTGGGCGGAGGTGCTGTACCACCGAAGCTCTGCACTGAAAGATGACATCAGAATATCGCTTTAGCAGGAAATGTCAGAGTTAATCACCAGAGAGAGCAAACAGCTGAAGTTTAAAAGACCAGTCAGACGTGCAGTCGCTTAAATCAGCCTTTAGTTTATTGAAACGGTTGCCTGTAGCTGGTCCAAATCCCCCCAGCAGATCCCAACTCGCCACTGAAAGCAATGTTTTTCTGGTAATTAAGTTTCCTTTTATCCACATTAAGTAAAATCTTAATAATGACTGTTGGCTCTTGGACTCTATCCCTTTGAATCTGATCGACTTGGTCAGTGTTTTTATCAAGTAAAGCACCTGCATTTTTGTTACCTTGTGTTTAGGTTAGAAAACCCACCATGTGTGATGGAAGACAAGAAAAAGCTTCACAGACGTATTGATGGGGCTGAAGAAAGACAGAAAACTGAGCGCACTGGTCCCCTTAGAAAGCTGGAGGTACGTCCATTTTAGAGAAAACAAAATCAAATTAATAAGTGCAATAAAAGCCACTTAAGTCACAGAAAGTAGGTCGATTTAAAAAAAAAAGTCTAATAAAGGTCGTTTACATCATCAGGTCCACAGGAAGGGGGACCCAGTAGGGGGTGAGGCTGAGTAGGACAGCTCAGGTCGGCCTCATCAATCAAAAACCAAATAGACCTCTGTCAGTCAAACCTTTGTTCATTTTGTTTCCAAGCTGTTCAAGATAACGTGCATGCAGAATGGAGCTTGAGGCGAGTGTGTTGTTTCCAGCAACACTGTGCCCAGAGCTCTCCGCACCAAAACAGCAGGCTAATCAGCTTACAGAGTGAGAATGTAGAGATTAACCCTGCATGCTACTGGCAGCACCAGTATAGCACTGTAATACAGCCATCGGTGCCCTAAAACCAGCTCCACTACAGTGCCATACAAGATGAAGACAGAGAGGAAAGATCTTATTGTAGTCGTGTCGTTTTGACAGAACTGCTCCATGAAATCCTCCCATTAATTGGTACATGCAGTACTTGTGTGCTGCTGAGTCCGGCGACACAGAAGGACGCTTGAACCTTCCCATAATATTTCCATCTACCTCAGTCTGTGCTGCCAGCAGAGTTCCTGACAAAGGCAGCCATTGTTTGAATGTGAGCTCCCACGGAGAACAGGCTCGCTGTGTGTATGTGTGAGGCCGCTCTCAGATATTAGTGCATTTTTTCTTGGCGTTAAACCTCTCGGCTGGCCGTGAGCAGGCTGCCCTCTTTTATTCTCGCCTCAGTCAGGAATGCGCTGCAGAGCCAGGGAGCGAAATTAAACGGTGTGTGCGTGTGCAGGTTGAGGTGACACGTGCATCTTTACTAAGCACACGCACGTGTAGAGCTTTCATAATGGTAGAGTGTAGTGTGTTCCTATTATTTTGTCCACAACCTGTAGAGTTGCATGCATGGAGCAATGTAGGCTACCATGCCTGGTGGATTAGGATATCACTGTCTTAATGGGATAAGGGAAGCAGATCAAGATGGGGTTTCTCTCACTTGCTCTCTATCAAGACTGTGTGCCAATAAGGACAGCGTCCATGCCAAAGACAGCCACATCACACCAGCACGTTTGTGTGCAGAAAGCAAAAGAAACTGTGATGTACACAACCATTGTTATGTTGGATTTAGAAATCTCTTGTCTGCATGAATTCTGAGTTTCCTTGGAGCTCTGAAGTCACCAGTTTTAATAGATTAGATTAGCATTTTGCTGCTTCGCTCTGTTGCTATTACTTTTTCTTTTCCAACAGGCATGTCACAGGACCGCCTGCCTGGGCTTAGCTCCATAACCCTGAGGCCAAAATGGCTTGGCTCAACAGTGGCCTAAATCCTGCGTTGGCGTTTTCCAGAATTATGCCAGTCTCCTACTGAACGATGCTCCGAAGCTGGTCCAAGTGTGCTGCTCAGGAGCTCCTCATGTGCTGCTTATTGGAACCCTTTAATTCTCGGCCCGAGTCAACATTTCCCCAAAAATTTGACCTTGAGGCTGCATCTATGAATCCAAGCTGGTTCACATTTGGCCTCCAGCGGCTTTCGCTGATGCAATAGATAAAATAGAGCTGCATTTAAAAACAAATTTAAGCGACTGCATTGGTTGCTTCAGGTACCACAAACCAGAAATGTAGGTATTCAATTGGCCAACACAGTGAAATACATTGCTGGCTTGAACGCAGTCATAGAGTCGTCTCTTTATTGCTTTCTTTTATACTGTTTATCTATTAATTGCAAAGTTCATAACGTCACTTTACTGTTTTAGAACCGTTAAACTGTCATGGTGTGTTACTTTGACCAAGGAGCCGTGGAGGAACCCTTGTTTTCTCAGTGTATTAGAAGAGTTATTGACCCAGGGTGGACGTGCAGTATGTGGTGGCTCAGATGGTTCGTTACCTTGACGTAGAGGGAGATCTCGTAGTCCTGGTCTTGGGGCGTTGTGTTGTTCCTGTGCACGGGGGGCAAAGGGCTCTCCACCCTCCTATGGGAGATCAGTTTCACCTCCTCTCTCTTTTCATTCATCTCCTCCCGCTGGGGGAAATACGAATGGCCATCCTCCAGCAGCACCACTCGCTTTTTCTTCACCTGCTCATCCCTCTTTTTGGGCAGCGATTCGTCTTTAATCACCGACTTCAGCTCCTTTATCCAGTCCTCCTTCCTCGGCGGGCTTTTCTCTTCTGCCGTCGTTTCCTTCTTCGTCCATTCTTTTCGTCCCCTCTCAGGTTCCCAGATGTCTTTCTTCACAGGCCTCAGTTCTTTCCTCCACTCTTTCACTTCTGGTGCTCTCTCCTCTTCGGGTTGATCTTTTTTAATCCAGGCATTATCTTTTCTCCTGGGTGACAACACTCTTGCTGTCCCCCATTCTTCCTTCCTGGGCGGCTGCGTCTCAGGACTCAGGATCCCGTTCTCCATTGCTTGCTTCAGTCCTTTAACTCTTCCATTTACGTCCAGCTCTACCTCTACGTTGTCGTCTTTTGGCTTCTCATCCTTATCTACCTTCTCTGTTTTTTCATCTATCTGTTTCTCATCGTTGTCCTCAAGGAGTTCAGCCTTCTCTCCTTGCAGTTCTTGATGCTCTCCGTCATTTGTCTTGAATGTGGTGTCTTCAGAAGGAACTGTAATGGTGGCAGGCGTTTGTTCTTCAAGTTCAGTACTCTGACTTTCCTCTATCTCTTCGATCTCATCATCTAAAACAGTCACCGGCTCTTCCGCCATCTCCACCTCTCCCTCCACTGCTTCGTCTTCTGCGTCTCCTCCCTTCTCATCTTCTGCTCTTAGCTGTTCCTTCAGGTTTTCTCCCCAGTCTGTCCCTGCTTCTTTGAGGACCTGCGAAGGATGTTCTTGCAGATCACCTCCCTCCTCTGCTGTGGGCTCATGCTCCTCTGATGTGACCTCAGGTCCTGGCTTTTCAGGTTCAACTTCACCCCCTTCCTCCAGTTCAAAGGCCTCCTCCACCTGGTCCAAATCCACATCTTGCCGCCTGTCTGAAGGCGCCTCCTCCTCACACTCCTGTACCGGTTCTGGGTGATCTTCCCTGTCCTGGTTTTCAGCTTGAACCGTCTCCTCTTCTTGCATTTCTAGATCACCTCCTTCTGTGTCCTCTTCCTCACGCAATGGCTCTCTAAGGACATTATCACCTGTCTTACCCTCCTCTTCTCTGCTCTGTCCTCCCCCATCCGTCACTGTTAGAGTATTAACCCAAACCTGTCGCACCTCCTTTTCCTCTAGCACCTTCTGTTTGATCCCTGCCATCCTTGTTTCCTCAATCCCTACCTCTGCCTGCGACTGTTCTTTAGAGGCGACAAAGGACACGTCTGGTTGCTCTACCACCTCATTTGCTTTCCCCTCTACGTCTAGAACATCATCACAGGAGGACATGGCATCTTTTACGATCTCCTCATTTCCCTCATCCTCCACCTTCGTCTCTATACAGTCCCTCTGTTGCCATGTGCTGTTACTATTAATGGGCTCAACTTCCTGTCTTCTGGATTCTGAGTTGTCCTTCTCTTCATTGTCACTGGTTAACTGGTTGGTCTGACTGGTTGCGGTTTGGCACACATTGCCTTGATTGCTGACTTGTTTATTCAGTCCCGTTGTAACAGGGATCACATCTATTGTTGGCTCCTCAACGCTTGCCTCTCCATCAGTGGGTGGAGTAAGGACTTGTGTTTTGTCTGCGTCCTCGGTAGAGTCCTCTACATCATCGGTACTGGACACTACCTGATGTTCCTCTAAGCCATTGTCTCCGTTACTGGTCTTATCATCCCTGAGCTCTGTGTCTGAACATGCCATCACCTCTTCTTCATCTTCTTCATCGCTGTCTAATATCTGCTCTTCACCTTTCTCACCCTCCATCAACACTGAAAGGTGACATGGGTTTTCAATCATTGTCTCCATGTCTTTTAACTCTTGCCCTCCATCGCCTTCACTGTCTTTCTCTCTTGTCTGTTCATCCATCATTTTGTGCTCCTCATCCTCCACTTCTGCTCCTGCTTCCCAGTTGTCCTCCAGTCTTTCACCTCCTCCCTCACCCTCTCTTATTTCTCCATTTGTTAACAGGGCAGCTTGGATAATCCTCACCTCCTCCCTTTCACTGTGCTCGCTGCTTTCTCCTTTGGCTTGCCCATCTCCTGCCCCAGCCATGATCAAAACATCCTCCCCTACCTCCTCAGCTAGTTCCACCTCCTCATCTTCCTCTTCTCCCTCCTCATCCTCTCTTCCTCTCTGGGCATCCAGGTCTGAGCAAACACCTAGTGGGCTGTGGACAATTGCCCCATTTGACAGGTCTGGGTTTGGACAGGAGTCTGACTGAGCCATTAGGCGAAGTTTAGGAAATAATGGGACACTTACTGAGGAATAATTGGTGCCCAAGTTTCCAGGATCAGTGTGCAGTTCTGTAAAATGTCAGTTTTGTGGAGTTGGCCCAGTATTCCAGGGAAACTCAAGATTTTAGAGGTTCTGAGACTAAGATTGCAGAATGGTTGTAGTTTCCTGATTCGGTCCAAAAGAAGGCTTTTCTGAGGATGCTGAGGCTCCAAAAAATGTCAAATAAAAACAGTATTCCAGAAAATATTCACAAGGGATCTCACAGTGTGTCTGGTGTTCCAAGGCGAGAGGCTTGGAGCAGGAATTAAGTGTCTCAAAGGTCACGAGAGGACTCAAATCCTGGAATAGCTCCCAAGTTGCTTTGTGAGGGATGATTTGAGATGAGTCCAGCTGTCCACCGTGGTAGAAAGGTGAATGTTCACGAAGCGTCGCAGATCGTAAAAGGCCCGCAGTATTCCCAGAAATGCAGAGGAAAGAAAATCCAACTTCTGAGACTTCACCTCCAAATATCATAAGACAGTATATATTATTCAGATGAATGTATGGTTTGTAAGTACGCACTCTTTTTACTCTACGCCTGTGTGGGGCTCTCAGATCAGCACTGCACCTAGAGCAGCGTTAGACATCAATAAATACAATCCACCTCTTGCTCTCTCTCGCTCTCTCTCTCTCACTTTCCAGTGGATTAAATGGAGGCTGATCCCCACATGACCAGGAGCTTAAACCCCTCTGCCACCCAGGGACCAGCACCAGTTAAAGTGAGTTGAAGTTCATTATGCACACACACAAACACACACATGCTGGGTGAACTCCAAATTTCAGCCCCACTCTTCAGTTTTACTTTTGAATTCTCCTTTATTTCTGCACTAATTTTGAAGAAATTGTGCAAGCTTGGATGATATTGATGTTGATCCCTCAACTTTACATTTAATCAGACCAGTGCATCATGGTCAGTAACACACTATCAGTTATTTGTCTTTATATTTTTAACAGCGGACATGGATAAGCTTAATTTATCTTTTCATCTAAATAATTATTTTTTAAATGATGTCTCTCATCATATGCATTTCTTACACGTTTCTCTTCTATAATTTGGATAACAGTAACAACTGCATGATGTTTCTCAACCTGTAATAAGCAGAAGCTGCCACAAGAGGGCAGTCTCTTGACTCAGTGAAATAGTGCACAATGTTTTGAAACTGTTAACCCTAATTATCAGGAAAACATGAATAAAAATTACTTCATTAGCAAGATGGCACATTTATCTATGAATAAAATAAAAGAAGTAAACTTTTGTGATAGTTCTTCGTCTTTTTTAGATGATAATGGAGATAATTACATTATTATAACTACACAACTATTTATAATATATATTTAAATATTACGAGTGGTCAGTATTTGTTAATGCAGTTGCATAGACCGGTAAAAGCACCGTTTAACACCATTAAAATTTAAAATACAATTAAAATGCAATAAAGACTCCAAAACCGGAAACGCATGTCTACGGTTCAATTTACGTCATCTCCTTTATCCGCTGCGCCATGCTAACAAATCCATTTGAGAGGTTTATTTGTGGTCAATATTAGAGAATTTTGTTCGGATTTAACCTGTGACAATACCCGCTGTTAAACGCCCGGGTTCACCTATAGGTAACCGAGCAAAGATATTCACGGAATATTACGTGTTTTGTCTTTTTAGTGGTTTCATTTCAGATTCCTGGTTAGCTTAGCTTGCTAGCCTGCTTAGTCCGGCTTGTAAGCTAATACACTCAGGAGCCGCTTTACTTCTGTGAGCTGTTTGCTTGAAAACATCGTTGATAGGGCTGTTTGACATCTCATTATCATGAAATAACATCCACGCTTTATTGGTACGTATGACAGTAAATATATCCTTGCATTAGCCACTGCGTTAGCTGCTACAGCTACAAAGATGTAGATGGTGGGCGTTAGCTTTTTTCATGTGTGGGGATTTCTGCTTTGGTAAAATGGTTTCGTTTTTGTGCTTCCAGAGGACACTTTATCAATAATAAGTCGTGATGCAGCAAGCAGAGAACGGCGGTGAAGAGGAGGCGACGGTAGATGTCCAGTTTACCGATTTGCCGAACGCCCTGATCGCCTGCAAAGTGCCGGAGGATTTGTTCAATGAAGGCAGTCTGAAGGTAAGGGCAAAGTGCTGTGAAGATCAAGACGGACTCATTACAAACGCTGGCATTGTGTTCAGCTGCGTGCCTTTTTCTTTATTGGATGTGTGCCGACCTTAAGGGTTTTGCTTTTGGATTTGTAAAATATAAAAAGTAACGTGCTGTGAAGTGTAATGTAAAGCTGCTGAGCAAGGAAACGCAGGATCACCTGATTTTTGAATGGAGTTTGGTGCTGTGCTGAACTGTCCTGTGCAGGTCCACACAGGTCCAGTTTGAATCAGTAGCAGTATTAAAGATGCATATTTGAGTGAATTGAGGCCCCTAGATGGGAGTAACTAGTTCAATATCTCTATGACTAAGATGATAACAACTTCCTGGTTCCTTAGTCAGCCTGTTATTTAATAGCTGAACTTGGGTCAGTTAATTTTATCCAAGCAGATGAGGCACAAGAATGACATCAGCCACAGGATGTATCATTGAGTTTCCAATAATATTCAGTTGGCATTTGCTTCTAGTCTTGTATAACTAAGACTTCTGCCTAACAATAGATTTGGAAACAGTCCACAGACATGTAACCTGGGTGTAAACTACACATAATATATTAATCTATTTCAGGGTTTTTCTTGTGCTCCTGTGAGTGTAGGCCTTGGGAGGGGGTTGATTTGTGCTTGGTGAAGTGGAAAAGGTTTTTGTGAGTTGATGAAAGATGGGCGGCGTGACTTATGCTAAAGATTTCCGCACCCTTTGTTTAAAAAGCGGCTTATTTTAGCTTCACACCTCAACACCTTGTGATGCATTCTCTCCGTGATGGAGGCATAAAAACGTGACTTTCACTACTAAAAGGCAGGCTGAGATCTACAATAAGGACATGCCATTAAAACCACCTGAAGGCCACGTATTAAACCTTAATACATTTTCAGTACCAACAATAAGGTGTGTGTGTAGCATGGAGCTTTAAAACTCGTTGTATTGCGTACATGCTTAGATTGTTGCTAATGGTAAAAATGAGATACAAATGCATAAAATCAGGTCTCTGAATGGACTGCGAGGGCAAGTTATGACTCATTGAAAAGTGATAATGGAGCACTGTAACACAGCTAGATGGAGTCTTGAAACACATTGTCACTTCCATGACTGCAGCAGTGTGTACGGAAACCAGCAGGCACGACCGATTTGAAGCTTCCCAGCCGTTTGTCAACAGGTTGTACAGGCTCGGTGAAATTCTCAGCATCAGCAGACGTCACCTCATCAGATGTTCTGCCATGAGCTCGACTTGACAACAAATAAACCTTGTAATTAGAAATCAGCCACTTATTCAAGTATTTGGGTCCATTCTGAGTGAAGTGCAGTGATTTTCTGCAATGGTGCTTCTATTTTGAGTTTCCTGTACTCGTCAGATGCTGTTCACACCGTGTTAACGCTCACTTTAATATCTCTGATAGCATTAGGCCACTGCTACTTTAAGGTAATACTGGATTTACAAGATATCTGCATCGATGTGACCAAAAACAGACGTTCACATCAGGCTGGTTTATTTATTTATGCAGTTGAGCTTTATGAAAGACATCCATGATGATACTGTGAGTAAGAGTGTGTTGAAGTGCTGAGCTCCTGATTATGGCAGAGTCACCCAGGGTGTTGCAGAGTGACACTGGTGGCTTCAACAGTGACTAAAGCTTTGTTGTCGGTGTGTGTGCTGAGGTTCATCAGCAGTAGAGAACAACAGTCAGACAGTGGAAAAACAGTCTCAGTGGAAAACAGCCAGGGACTCAATAGGGAGCTCATCGTGCTCTTTAAATCATTAGGAAAATATTTGTTTGAGGAAAAAGTGTTTTATATGTGGGATAGGACACCAGCTATTTCTTCAAGACAGCTTGAACTCCGTGACACTGCCAAAGAAAAGTCACCACAGTGTTCAGGCTGAAACTGGAGAGTCAGCCTGTACTCTTGTGCGTGCAAATAAAAGCGGGTGATTTAGCAGCCGCGCAGGGACATTGAGACGAGCCGGCGTTTGCTGTGGGTGCTGACGTTGAAGGAAACAACAGAGGCGAGGGGCAAAGGGCATCCGGTGAAAACTTGAGTTTTTTTCCCCTCCCTCCATAATCCTGCTACTTTGCGAGGATTTAAGGGTCAGCCGATTTATCGTATGGCAGGATATTCCACTGAGGGTGTGTGAGTGTGTCATGAATTCTTGAGAACATTCAGTCGTTCTGGTAACGCATGAGTTTACTTCAGCAGAACAGGCGTCTTCACGGAAGCAGACGTTTTTATGCTTGGCTGACATGACAAAGGTGGTTAATCAACAGAAGCAAAATGCCACAAAGTGCAGTGGAAACATGCTTGGTGAATAAATCATGGCGTACACGAAGCTCTGCCACCTACTGTTTATCTCTGTGGACCAACTCCCCTTATTCACACAACATCAGCAGACACAAATGTTTACATACTGGCGTTTTCTTATGCTGAGTTTGTGCAAATGTGATTAAAATCTGGGCGGAAACCATTTTATAGTCTGTATAAGACTGACAACACAATGAGACGTTCCATTTTTATTCATCAGGACTTAAATCATAGCAGGTTTATTCATGCTGGTATCAAATTTCCATGTACTCGGTACTCATCAAACTTTCATGAAACTAATAATAGAGCTGAAATATAGTGAAACTCCATCTGCGCCATGTTGGCCATGGATTTTATTTTCATAAATGCAAACAGGTTGGTTGTTTAAAGATGGTTTTGATGGTTAAAATCAGCCTAAGTGGCATGTGAGAGGCCACTCTAAATGCAGATAAATCAGCCCTGCCGGTGAATCGTGATATTATAGCAGATTTATCAGTGTCGGCATAAAATTTCCATTCATTCGTTCAAAGGCTGCAAATCTCCCACAGTGTAGTCTAGTATTTGCTGGGAAGTGAAGCTAATCGGACTAAGGCTTGGGTGGAGGACGTTTGAGGCTGCTCCTCCAGCCTTTGTTAAAGAGTTCGTGCGATCATCATTCACCCACAGATGTTTCCTAAGACCGGTCAGATGCTTCAACTCGACGACTTGTTGCTGACGTGGCGCCGTTTGAGCTTGTTTTTTCAGATCTGACGGCCACAATTTGCATAAAAGCGTGAGATATTTTCTATCCAAATCCATATCAGTGAGTTTCCTCCTTGTCCGTCACGTAGAATAGTACCATCCGCAAACTGTGGACAGCTAGCTAATGTTAGCATAGCAGACTGTGGCCACAGTTTCCAGAGGCTTTGGAGGCCTTGTTGTGATTGTTTTGCCTCTGTTTGACCAGTTGAACTTGCTCTCTCATGACTAAACAACATCAAACTGGGAGCACCGTGCTGCATTCACTGTCCCTACTGAAATCCGTGCTGGTTGTTGTAATGACGCTAATGTGAACTGTGTATTTCACCATAAAACCGCTATACTGACATGTCCCTATTTGTATGTTGGAGGAAACAGGATGTTCTTTTGAAATGAGTCCCTTTACGGGAATGAAGCCGAATGTATTTTCCAGTGTGTTATGCATGTCAAACTGTTCTCAGCCCAACTGGAGCAGAAAACTGACTAAAAACAGCATTAATAAACCAGCATGGAAGAATAGATTTGGGTCAGGAAAAACTCTGATGTAGGTCTGGAAAGTCTCATGGGCTTTTCCAGCAGGACACACCCAGTGGCAGCTACGGATGAGAGCATAAAAATACTCAAATAATTAAGATTATAGATGTGTGATCACAGTTTCCAGTGCAGTGGTTAGCAGTACTTATCTTACCCAACAGGAAAATTAGGTTAGGCATGGATGGACGGATGGATAAGAAGCACCAGCATCAGACAAACAAGTTTCAGGCCCAGTGGAAAATCTGAGCACTTTTGTTTTGTTCACCGTGCGCTGACTCAGACTTAGTGTAAGTCCATGGAAGAGATTTACTGTTGTTATTCTGAAATTGTCCCTAAGTTCAGCGGTAGGCGGGTGGAGCTGGAAAAGGGATGGATGTGTCATGGTGCTCCAGGCCGTCTTTTCCTGTTCTGATATGGAATTCGTTAAAGCCGCAAGGAAACAGCCTGTCAGTGGAGTCTGGCTTCCGTAACTTGATGTGCTTTTGGCTGAAAGTGGATTTTGTGGCAGGACGGATCACAGAGCTCAGGTTTAAAAATAAGGATTTGTCACTGGGATTTTTTTCTCTGGAAGGAGCTGGAATCCACCTAAATTACAAAGAGGGTTTTGATCTGTCTCTCAGTGGTTGCAGAAATGGAGACCGGTGTATGGATGTCCAGAGTTTGGACGATGAGCAGATTTCAGTCATCATGGAGACTGCCTCAACGTGTCACCTGGTGGAGCAGCTGACCCCTGTTTGTTACTGTAAGAGGTGTTGAGTGCGAAGCGATCACATGCAGGCAGAGCAGAGGTCAGAGTCTTTGCTCTCAGCTGTTGATCTGGAGAAACGGCCTCGTGTCTTCCCCAGTAAAGCCTCTGTCAGCAGTTCTTCGTCACCTGCCATAGAAGGGGTCACCTGTGCGTGCGAGAAGGCAGATAAATCAGTATGGATCTAAAGATCAGCTGATGATTAGCAAGAAATTGCCAAACAACAACAATAATGAAAAGCAGGGCTGCTGAGGGCTGCTGTCCTGTGTGTTTCATGCACTGAAATATGATCCAGGTGTGTTTTGGTTGAAGGTTCATCAGATACCAAAACACTGCTTGGTGTTTGTGCCTTGGTGGATTTTACTGCTGTGGAAAATGAGTGCGTGTCATTTCATCCTACAGCGCAATTACACCTTTCGCCGTGTTTACACCTGGTGTTTCCGACGCGTCCTCGTTATCTTCATCGAGACTCATTTTATGGGGGTTTTGTGCCGCTCTGCCAACGAATTTGTGTGTTCATTAGTGAGCTTTAGAGGTGTTTGTAGGTGGATTTTGTTACTGTTGGACAGAGCCATGTTTCCTTCCTTTTTCCACTCAGCTTAACTACCCGGCTCATTGTGGTAGCTAACTCTCTTGCTAATCTACGTTGATATTAGCCTCTTAAAGCCAGTATGGGGCCAGGCTCTCGCCCCTTCACCGCCGCGGTATCGCCCTTCAAATATCAATTGCTAGTTGAACTTTATAACTTTCACCACGGCGCTGGAAAGAAGAGCATGATGCAATAAAAATGTAGCAGCTGGCTAGTAACACAGCGCTATGTCCAGTATGTGTCAGGCAATCAGGACTCGCTCATGTGTGCGCCGTGCATGTGCACACCTGTCTGTCGGTGTGTGTCGCCGGCCTATCTGTCCAGTGAGGGAATGGAAAAAATGGGAAGATGAAACAAAAACAT